>NC_140503.1:22150112-22420112 GCF_964339955.1 Pipistrellus hanaki
TGAGAATGACTCAACCTATCATTGCTGATGACGATGGAGAAAGGGGCTGTGGGCCAGCCTCTGGAAGCTGGGAAAGGCAAAATAGGGGTTTGCCCCTAGGGCCTCTGGAAAGGAATGCAGTCGAACTGACATTTTCATTTGAGCCCAGTCCGACCCCCGCAGACATTAAACCTACAAAATAAATCTGTGTTGTCTTAAGCCACACACACAAAAAAAGAAAGAAAGAAAATGCACAGCAATGGAAATCCCGATGACTAACAAGAATATCATAAGGTATTCAAAACCATCAAGAATCAGAGAAATGCAGAATAAAATAATGGAATGTTAAAATACATCCCCAGACTGGCCAAAGTTAGAAAGTTGGTGACAATGTAGAGAGAAGTAAAAACTTGTAAAACCAACCTGGAACTCAGTCTGACAGTGTGTAGGTAAATTAAGTCTGCACAGACCCCACGACTCTGCAATCCCACTACTAGTATATTTCCCAGAGGAATCTTTGCATGGGTCCATGAAAAGTTACATAAGAACACTTTCAAGTTGGAAGCAATCTAACTATCTATAAATTGGTTTATAAGATCGCTAATTCCGTCTTAGGCCATACCATCCTGAACACACTCGATCTTGTCTGATCTCAGAAGGTCACTAGTTCCCCTCTAGAGGGCAGGAATCAAAAACTGAAATGCCTAAAGAACCAGTGGAACATCATTAATAGATAAAGCTGGCAGTGTAAGAGCCTCTGCTTGGCTCTAGAAAACTGTTGACAGAAGGAACTTGGGACAAGAATTATCCTAATATCACATTTCTTCAAACATGAAAACTCTATTAATGAAAGCAACATCCTTATTTTATGTACCATTAAGAAAAGATGCTGCCAATTATATGACAGTAATACAAAAATTTTCAATAATATAAAAATGTAAAAAAAGAATTGTCTGATAGTAAAATATAGTATTTCTGATTTTTTTCAGAGAAGCCAAAAATCTCAGCTCAGTGAAATATGTCATTTTTAAGACACTGGAAGCTAATTTTTAAAAATATACATATTTTTTATTTTTTACAGAGAGGATGGGAAAGGGATAGAGTTAGAAACATCAATCAGAGAGAAACATTGATTCAGCTGCCTCTTGCACACTCCCTAATGGGGATGTGCCCGCAACCAAGGTACATGCCCTTGACGGGAATCAAACCTGGGCCCCTCAGTCCGAAAGCGACACTCTATCCATTGAGCCAAACCAGTTAGGGCAAGCTAATTTTTTTATTATTATTTAAAAAAAACAAAAACAACAACACAAAACTCTATGAGGCCCTGGTCAGGGGGCTCAGTCGGTTAAAGTGTGGTCCAACTTTGCGGTTGGATCCCTGGTCAGGGAACATTCAGGAACCAGCCAATGAATGCATAAATGGGGGGGGGGACACAACAAGTTGATGTTTCTTTCTCTCTCTTCCTCTATCTCAAAATCAATCAATGGGAAATATATAAGGAAAGCCCTTAACAGGTAAATAACACATTATGTGGGCCTGTATTTCTGGAGGGCACCAGAACTAACAGTTTGCAGCCTCAGCTAACTTCATCTAATTATCGGTTCTGATTCTTTATTTGAAGATTTGCAATAATTGTTACGGTTCATGCTTGCAGGGTTTAGAGCTGCTTGTTCCTTTGCCTGAATAGAAACCCAGGTTCCAGAACTTTTTACTTTCCTTGGCAGTGGTTTCGGCTAAATGCCTGTGGACTAAATAAGCAAGGAAGGGATGGGACTTCTTTAAAAAAGAGTGGCATTTAATCTTGTCCGGAGGGTGCGCATGAGTGACTTCCTTATCATTTCCGTTTCTTGGGCTCAGTTTCTGCCCACCTGTATAGCACTGGAATCACAAAATGAAGACAACTAATTATACTTATCCTTCATTAACATCTCCATCCCAGCCAGACAATCACATCCTTTGCTAAACAGCTTTGGCTGGGTCTATAACTAACCAACAATATATCCCTTTTCAAACTGCTAGTTGGAACTGTCAAGTAGGCAAGCAAAAACAGTACATTTTATTTTATTTTTTTTTTAAATATATTTTATTGATTTTTTTACAGAGAGAAAGGGAGAGGGATAGAGAGATAGAAACATCAATGAGAGAGAGACATCGATCAGCTGCCTCCTGCACACCTCCCACTGGGGATGTGCCCACAACCAAAGTACATTCCCCTGACCGGAATCGAACCTGGGACCCCTCAGTCCACAGGCCGACGCTCTATCCACTGAGCCAAACCGGTTTCGGCAAACAGTGCATTTTAAAAATATATATTTTATTGATTTTTTTACAGAGAGGAAGGGAGACAGATAGAGAGCTAGAAACATCAATGAGAGAGAAACATCGACCAGCTGCCTCTTGCACACCCCCTACAGGGGATGTGCCCGCAACCAATGTACATGCCCTTGACCGGAATCGAACCTGGGACCTTTCAGTCCGCAGACCGACGCTCTACCGCTGAGCCAAACCGGCTTTGGCAACAGTGCACATTTTAAGTAGGAATTGAGGAGCATCCCTTGGTCAAGCCATTCCTTCATAACGGTTTTCGTTGGGTAAACAGATGATAAGATTTCAAAGCTAAGGCAGTATTTCTCAGAGTGTGGTGGGGCGCACTCCCATTTTAGGCTACCTTGAGGTGCATGGTCAAAGTGCACATTCCTGAACCTCCCCCATCAGGTTAAAAACTCCTAAGCTGTATTCCAACAAGCTCGTCGTCTTTGGGCCCACTAAAACCATATATATGCATTCTACAATTTGAGCAACAGCACCCCTATCAGCCTGGGTGTTTACAACGCTACCCAATAACTGCCCTCACAGTCCTTCAGGACACATCCCGGGTTTAAATACTGCTGCAAGGGCGTGACACACATCTCCGTGGTGACCAGCTCCCCCACTCCACCCCGCTAGCGGGGGAGAGGGGCAGTACTTCTTTGTACAAGATATCCTCCTTCACCTACTCCCTTCCATCACCGCTCCCACCCCAACCCCCACTTTTCCGGGAATCTCCTGCTCTTCGCCTTCCCTTCTCTTTGCCAGAGTCCCTCCACGTTAACCCCATCTCCAATCCGCCCAGCCGCCGCCACCCGGACCCCCCAGCTCCCCCTTCGCCCCAGGCCTCTGACTCCAAGGAGCCAGCATCCGCTCCGGGGCTCCCTTCCGCGGCTCCAGGGCGCCCTCCGCCCTCCCAGCCCTCACCACTCCACCATCACCCTTCCCCACTCCCCATCTCTTTTCGGCTTTTGCCGCCAGGCCTGGGAGATACGCACCATTCCGGCGGTTGCTACTGTCACTGCTCCGGTTGCTAGGGCCCGCCGGGGTCAGTGCGCGTGCGCACTTCGCGGAGTTCGCCTCGGATTCCCTACCCCCGCCGCGGGCCGTTCTCTCCGCCCTCCGGTGGCTGGAGCGGGGCATTGTGGGACGGCGGGGCGGCCCCGGGTCCTCCGGCCCCGCTGCCCATCGCTCCCCAGCAGCTGCAGCGCCACTGCCTGTGCAGCGCCGGGCTCGGGAGCTTAGCCGCGCCCAGGGGTCAGGGATGCGCTTTTCCCTGTGGGAAGCAGTGGCAGCTCACCCGCCTAAAGTTTAACACTGTGAAACCTCCCGATAGCTATGGCCCTTCCCATGATTTTAAATTATGGGAAGGGCCATGGCTTTCTGGAGGTTAAAAGCATTTGCAAAACTCGCTTTTCCCTGCTAATTGCCCTTCCCGACCTACTCCGGACTGCCTGCTGCAATCAACCTGGCGTTCCCATCGAGGATACTCGAAGCTCAACTCAGCTGAACTCGGCCCAGTCTCTTCAGTGACCTCCCTCCAGCGTGCCAGAGGCAGCTGAAAACATAACATTTAGGTTTCACGTATAATCGAAGTGTCTTTTTACTCCCAACTCTCAAATTAGCCAAAAGAAATATTCAAGAGTTGCTAGGGGTATGGAGAAATGGGGCGCAGTTTATAACGGATACGACCTTTCAGGAGGGCTGTTGGCAGTATTGAAAATATGGGCGGAAAAAGTTCACACACTAAATCTGACAGTGTGCAGGGCGGCCTCACAAACTCCAGGGTCCGAAAGTACCCACGAAGGATGGTCTTGTTGTAGTGTACCCCGAATCTCACAAAGGACGCCAAAAAAAAAAAAAAAAGTCGAATTGTGGAGTCATTTATTAAAAGCCGGCGGCTGACGAGGGGCTAAGGCTCCAAGTCTCGCAGCCCCAGACAGCTTGCCTCATCTGGCTTATATTGGCAGAATATCACAAAAGTATCGATTACATCTTTGGGTCTGGAATGAGGAACCTATTTCGTGATTTTACAGAAGTGAAACTGAGCAAGTTAGTTATCTAAAGTATCTACGGATCACTGAATCAACAGAAGCCCATTATCTGGGACCACCTGGACAATTTAGAATAATTGTGCTGTCCAGATTCCGGGATCACTGAGTCAACAGGAATACACTATCTGTAGCTACTGAGGCAATTTGGGATCATTGAACTGTCTTGGGTCCCAGAGGAATGTGTTTCCATGACCAGTGAGATCACAATCAATGGGACATTCAAACCATCATCAATGGAGTATTGGAACAGTACACCTAAGTTCAGAAAATCAAAATAACTTTCTATTGTTTTAGCAAACAAGTAAGAACAGAACCCAAACAGCAGTTTCTACTACCATACTTCAGTCTGACATGGAACCTTTCTAACCAAAAGCAGGCCGTGGCAGGTAATCATGTTCCTAGACTGGTATTTCCCTTACAAAGGTCAGTCTTTCCCAACAAAGCCTGTCTGCTGTCTTGTTGCATCTAGGATAACATACCTTTGGAATGACAGGGTAATTTCCTCCCCACTCCTCATGGCACAACCACTGCACCAGAACAATCCACAAATCCCCTCACTGTTATTATCATGTTAATTGTTAACCATCCTTTACCCACAAAAACGTAAAAAGAAGTATGTGTCTGTTTTACTTTTTATCCAATCCCAGAGACTTTTCTGCTTTGCTTTCTCCGCCTCCCTAATCTATCACCAATGTATTTCATGTAAACCCTTTAGGTATTGGCCTTTGATTTTAATATATCAAATAAGTGGTATATCAGCCATTTCCGTGGAGATTTTGCTTTCCTTTGATTATTATCAGTTTGGCTCAAATAAATTCATAAAAAAATTCTTAGAAATTGGGACGTTTCTTACATTGAGAAAATGTTTTAAAACTTTGCACCTTTGTGACTCAGCAGATCAACTTTTAGAACTTCATGATCAAGAAATAGTCACCCAAGTACACACAGATACATGTTCAAAGTTTTAATAGCAAAAAGAAAACAACCCAAAGGTCAACATAACTGGTATTGCTGAACATCCAAACGACGACATAATACTTCCATTCAAAATGTTGCGGAAATGCACCTATTGACATGCATAGTCATGATGTGTTCATTTAAAATGCAAGTTATCAAACAAAATGATGTGATCCTCTTAAAAATTACACATAGCACACACAGTTATACATGAGAAAACTTAAAGGATATCAAAAGGATTTAATGTTTCTTACAGACTGAATTGTGTCCCTCAAAATCCATGTGTTGCAGCTCAATGTGAATGCATGTATTTGGAGATAGGGCCTGTAAGGAGGTAATTATAGTTAAAAGAGTCCATAAGAGTGGAGCCCTCATCCAATAGGACTGGTTTCCTTAGGTAGAGAACCACTGCTGTAGAGCCCAAGACCATCGGAAAACACAGATATTTACATTACGATTCATAACAGTAGCAAAATTACAGTTATGAAGTAGCAACGAAAATAATTTTATGGTTGGGGGTCACCACAACATGAGGAACTGTATTAAAGGGTCTCGGCATTAGAAAGGTTGAGAACCACTGTAAGACAGACATGAGCAGAGCAAGGACAATGGGCCAGGTACAGGTCACCAGTGTGGAAAGCCCCAGGTACCTAGCAACAGGCAAAACTGGTAAAACAAGGACCTTACCCCCGGTAACCTTTGTTTCAGTTTAGACCCCCTGGCCTTTCATATTACAGGTCATGCAATTCGATTCGGACCCTCCCCTGACCTTTCCACCCCTGGCACGTCACTAGTTATGCAGTAGGCTCCCTTGGAGGAAGAACAAGGGTTGCAAGGGTGGCCCCGTTCAACTCCCAGACGGGCTCTTGCATGAAGGTAACATCTAGTGATAACATGTAGGCCCCAGTTGTGTTTCTGCTCCAGGCCCAGAAAAGCAGGAAAACCAGACAAGCGATGCCATGGCTGACATCAGGACCAGTTCATTGACGATGACCCCTGCCCTGGTACCGACCAATCAGCAGAAACCACAATCCTGAAAGGACACACCTGGAAAGCTGCGGACTATTTCACTGGGATCCTCCCCAGATAGATACTCTCTCCTCCTTTTCTTCCCCCAGGTGTGTTACCTTGAACTTCCTCTTTCCCAGGTTCCAAGGGCCCACCTAACAAACCGTAATTAATTTTTGGTGAAGGTGGTGAATGGTAAGTGATGAATTCTGTCTTCCCTGAGATAATTACATTGCTACCTGGGATTAGGACCTGTAATCTACCTATTTTTGAAACCTGGTGTGGCCCTAACCTGTTTTGCTCAGAACCCAAAGGGTCCTGGGTTCAATTCTGGTCAAAGGCACGTGCGTAGGTTGCAGGCTCCTCCCCAGTCAGGGCTCTTGCACGAGGCAACCAATCAATGTGTTTCTCTCACGTCAATGTTTCTGTCTTTCCTTCTCTCTTCCACGCTCCCTAAAAATCAATAGGAAAATATCCTTGGGTGAGAATTAAGAAACAAAGAAAAAAAAAAAAAAAAAAAAAAAAAAAAAAAAAAAAAGGAAAAAAAAGAAATCTAATGTGAAGAAAAGGTTTTTTTTGTTTTTTGTTTTTTTGTTTTTTTTAAAATACACCTTATTGATTTTGTACAGAGAGGAAGGGAGAGAGATAGAGAGCTAGAAACATCGATGAGAGAGAGTCATCGATCAGCTGCCTCCTGCACACCCCCCACTGGGGATATGCCCGCAACCAAGGTACATGCCCTTGACCGGAATCGAACCCGGGACCCCTCAGTCCCCAAGCCGACGCTCTATCCATTGAGCCAAACCGGTTTCGGCAGAAAAGGTTTTTTTTTAAAAGTACAAATACAGAGATAAACTGTAGAGAATCTAAGTATTTCTTAGTAACTGATTGCCATTTTTAAAGCAGTATTTTAGGATTTCCAACTTTTCTTTCTTTTTTTCTTTTTTTTTTTTAAAAAATATATTTTATTGATTTTTTACAGAGAGGAAGAGAGAGGAATAGAGAGTTGGAAACATCAATGAGAGAGAATCATCGATCAGCTGCCTCTTGCACACCCCCTACTGGGGATGTGCTCGCAACCAAGGTACTACATGTGCTTGACGGGAATCGAACCCGGGACCTTTCAGTCCGCAGACCAACGCTCTACCACTGAGCCAAACCGGTTTCGGCTCCAACTTTTCTTAAAGATCCTAGAATGGGTAGAAACTAGAAAAATATCAAAATCTGATTAACAACAGAAAGGATTCTATGAGTTCGGTCTACCACCGATTAACCTCCAAGTTATCTTGTTAGAATTTATTCCGGCCTCTGTTGTGAGCAAGTTATCGTAGGCCAATTAATTGTTCCCCATGGTAAAACCAGGGACCTATCTTTATTTTGTTCAAAATAGTTGTAAAACCTCTGGGACGGATATAGCAGCCTAATTATATCAGGGTTTTTTTTGTGTGTTTTTGTTTGTTTGTTTGTTTTTAAATCCTTGGAAGGGTGGGGTAAGTGGCAGATTGAAAACCGGTTTTTAGCAATTAACCTTGAGTTCAAGCTCAAACATGGAGAAACGTGGATAGTACCAAAGCTTCAGGCTCTGATGAACTTGGAGTGTTTTTACTTCTGTTTAAAGCTTGCAGAGGCCATGAGAGGTCGGATCTTCGCAGATTTGACCCGGGGACTGGGGTACCTGCCAGACGGAGCGTCAGGGCTCCAGGATGTAGCCCAGCAGGGCAGGCAATGGCACGAGGGAATGGGGCAGGGCCAAAGGGGCAGCGTGGTCGAGAGGACTCAGCGAAGGACTGCAAAAAGGGGCGACCTCTGCAGGTCCTGGACGCCGGAGAGAGGTACAAGTTCTATGCGAACCTACCCCTCTACCGAACGAGAATGAGAAGCTGATAGCTGACAGACAATGCCGCCAGTTACCTTCTCTGAAATCCCTCCTGGCTACCAGGTGACACTGTTCCCTAAACCTAAAGGAGGCAATGTGTACTAAGCTCCAAGGTGGAGCATGGACCTAGGAACCCTTCCAGGGCTTGCCAGGCAGGGTACATGCTGGGGTTGCGGGCTCCATCCCCAGTGGGGGGTGGGGGGGGGGGCATGCAGGAGGCAGCTGATTGATGTTTCTCTCCATCCCTCTCCCTTCCTCTCTCTGAAATCAATAAAAATGTATTTTTTAAAATCAGCATTGGCTCAGTGGTTAGTGTCGGCCCTCGCACTGAAGGGTCATGGGTTTGATTCCCGGTCAAGGGCACATACCTGAGTTGCAGGTTTGATCCCCGGCCCAGATCCGGGCACATGTGGGAGGCAACCGATCAACATGCCTCTCTCACATAGAAGTTTCTCTCTTCTCCCAACCTCCTTTCCACTCTCAATGGGGGGAAAAATAACCTCAGATGAGGCCTAAAAATAATAATAATAAAATAAAAATCAGAGATATCTTTTTTAAAATATATATTTTATTGATTTTTTACAGAGAGGAACAGAGAGCTAGAAAGATCGATGAGAGAGAAACATCGACCAGCTGCCTCCTGCACACCCCCTACTGGGGATGTGCCCGCAACCAAGGTACATGCCCTTGACTGGAATCGAACCAGGGACCTTTCAGTCTGCAGGCCGACGCTCTATCCACTGAGCCAAACCGGTTTCGGTAGCAGAGATATCTTGCTATAAAGATGCCCCCTAAGGAACGAGGGATCCCAGCACCACATCAGAATCCCCAGCAAAGCATTCCAGTGATGGGAAAAGAAGTCCCCAGAACTTCTGACTAAAAACCAGTGGGGATTGTGGCTAAGACAGAGGGCTCTGGAGTTCCAGGCATTCTTCTTTTTTAAAAATGAATATATTTTTATTGATTTTAGGGAGGAAGGGAGAGGGAGAGGGAGAGAAGCATCAATAATGAGAGAGAATTATTGATTGGCTTCCTCCTGCATGTCCCCCTCACTGGAGATAGAGCCTGCAACTAGGGCATGTGCCCTGATGGGGAATCGGGAATTGAACCATGACCTCTTGGTTCATAGGTCTGATGCTCAACCACTGAGCCACTCAGGCTGGGTCCAGGCGTTCCTCTTAAAGGGCTGGCACATGGACCTTCTTGGACTCCCTCCCTCTGAGCTCCAATGCTGGGGCAGCAGCTCAAAAGAGCCAGGGTCATAAGGGGAAGAAATGAATTGTCTGGCTTCAAGGCAAAGGCTGAGGGCAGCTTTCTCCTGGACAGACGTGTTGGCAGAGGCCATTGTTCTTTGCTGAGCCCTCCCCACGGACCCGACAGGCAAGCCATACCTGAGACTCCATCAACTTGGCTTACACTGATAGCCCCACCCTGATGATTCTCTGAGACCCTGTCCCACCCAATTTCCATTGGCTTTTCCGTGCAAATGGCCTCTTTTGCCTCATACAACAACCCTGTTTAAGGCTCTCTGTCTTTAGAGAATACATATATATGTGGCTGACAACCCCCCACACCCCCGTTTTAGAAAAACAGCTCAAGATACTTTTACTTCTGCCCCCCACAACCATCATTATAGTGCCCATGAACTTTGGATTTTGTGCATCTCTGCATGTGCCATCTGAAAAAACGAATGCCTTTCACAAGCTTTTATCTTTCCAGTAGATGCCTGAAACCATGGATTGTACCAAACCCTATATATTCAGTACTGTTTTTTCCTATATGTATACATACCTATGATAAAATGTACCAATTCGGCACAGTAAAAAATTAATAATGAACTAGAACAATTATAACAATACTAGAGGCCTGGCTCACGAAATTGGTGCTCGGGTACCGTCCCTAGGCCTGGCCTGCGATCAGGGCCATCTTCCCTGGCTGCCCGCAGCTGCCCCATCCCCCGCTATCACCCACCCCCGTTCCCTGTTCACCATCAGGTGATCGGAGCCTGACGGCTGGGGGAAGGGAGCAAGAGGTCGGCTGTTCCCACCCACTCACCTGCCCTGTCCCCACCATGGGTTGCCCTCTGTGTGTGGGGTGATGGGTGGGGTGGGGGCCTTGGCCTGGTGCCACCTGCATCCCCCGCCACCCACCCCATCCCGTCACCCACCCCGTTCCCCATTTGCCATGGGTGATCAGAGCCTGCCGGCCAGGAAAAGGGACCCAGCGGTGGTCAGTGCACTTCATAGTGACTGATCAAGCCGTTGTTCTGGTCCTTCTGCTGTTAGGTCAATTTGCACGTTGCCCTTTTATTATATAGGATAGGGGCTCAGTGTGCCAGTGGGGGCCAGCCAGCCTGGCCTGATGGAGGTCCTGGATAGGGGTGGGGGTCCCCGCTGGGAGTAGGGGCCGGCTGGGGCGAGGAGCCACAGTCGTTCTGGTCTCTGGTTGTTGCACCGTTTCAGTCGTAGGGCTTTTATTATATAGGATACCATAACAAAAGTTATGTGAACGCACTGCTCTCTTTCTCAGAATACCTTATGGGACTGAACTCACCCTTCCTGTGAAGATGTGCGATCACATTGTCTATGTGATGAGATGAAGTGAGGTACTCAGAATAGCATGCCACTTAAACATTGAGTTGTTCATTTCCGGGATTTTTCTTTTAGTATTTTTTAAAAAATATATTTTATTGATTTTTTACAAAGAGGAAGGGAGAGGGATAGAAAGCTAGAAACATTGATCAGCTGCCTTTTGCACACCCCCTACTGGGGATGTGCCCGCAACCAAGGTACATGCCCTTGACCGGAATTGAACCCGGGACCTCTCAGTCTCCAGACAGACGCTCTTCCACTGAGCCAAACCGGTTTCAGCATCTTTTAGTATTTTCTGACCACTGTTGATCACAGGTAACTGAAACTGCAGATAAGGGGATACTACTGTATCCATGTCCCAACTGCAATTCAAAAACAAGTCTTGAGCACACGTTCGGGAATGTGTACTGGTAAGAATTAAGCAGAGTCATTCCTTAAGGAACGTGAGTGGGCAGGTTCCCAAAGCTCAGGTAAGGTCAGTTAGGGCCCAAGGCAATACGGAATCTGTCCTTAGAACAAGAACACAAGGCCACATCTAGGCCAGCCACTGAAAGCTGGGCAAGCACTTCTTACGTTTTTCCTGCTTCAGGTTAAGACTGTCCTTACAGATAAGATCAGGGTTAAGCCTATACACTGGATACAGTTCAAGGGGACAGGAAGAAAACAGGGTTGCAAAGGTTGAGAATCCAATAGGACCCGACAAGGAAGCCAAGATGTTTGCTTTGTTACAAAAAGACTCCTAGGTGCTCTGGAAAACCCAATACGTGTTGCATTAATAGGATTTTAAAAATATATATATATTTGATTTTTCACAGAGAGGAAGAGAGAGGGATAGAGAGTTAGAAATATTGATGAGAGAGAATCATCAATCAGCTACCTCTTGCATACCCCCTACTGGGGATGTGCCCGCAACCAAGGTACATGCCCTTGACTGGAATCAAACCTGGGACCTTTCAGTTCGCAGGCTGACGCTCTATCCATTGAGTCACACTGGTTTCAGCTTGAATAGGATTTTTATTAACAGTATCTCACCTTTGATTGTAATGTTACATTTTGCTGTTGACAGATTTTTTTCCATCGAGATGCTTATGGAAGAAAGTTTGAATTTGCTGCCAGGCATCTACCTGTGCCCTTGAATGCGCTTTTGGCTGGCCTCCGTAGTATATTGCTAGGCCCAATACTGCATGCACAGAGGCTGTGCTAGGAGGAAAATAAGGTGGGTCGATGCAGTGGCCAGTTCCTGGGTAGTGGATTATCTGGGGTCTGTCCTTCCCGTGGGCTTGTAACCGTTCAGAGGCTATATCAGCATAGTAGTCACTCCTCCAGCTGTAATCATCCAAGCCAACAATAAACAGGAAGGGTCCCTGGGCCTTTTCCAACGGAATAAGACTCTGGCGGTAGGGTTTTTCCAGTGGATCATTCCAAATATCCATGAAATCTAAAAGGCCTGACTCGGTGGTTGTATGCTTTCCTAGGTCACTGCCGAGGTCGGGAATAACCATGTCCTTGTAACGCAGGGGAGCTATGGTGTTGGCCACACAGGAATTGATAACCACCGTGGCTGTGATGCCCTTCAAGAAAGAGGCCATGGAGAGACACAGGTCACCTCCTTTGGAGAATCCAAGAAGCCCAAGACTAGGGCCTTTCACCTGATGAGGAGAGAGAGAGAGAATAAGCTTAGAATTCATAAGTAGAGGACATAAACAGTGACTTTATATTCTCTAGACAGTTTTCTCAAATGTCATTTGCTTTCCTTGTCCCGACCCGCGGGGCAACAACGGGGGCCCGCAGGAACCACCTAAGAGAATGAAACAAACAAGGAACGCGAAAGAATGGAGGCAAGACAAGGTTCTGATCAAGCCTCGAAGTTTATTCTTTGAAATGGCTGTATATATACAGCAGAAACAAAGGGGGGCAGGGTTGCCTATGCAGAGGGGTCTTTGGCAGTGTATAATTGGTTTAGACATTGAGTGACAAGGTGGTAAGGTATCTGGCAACACAGGATTGGCTAACTGCCAGGGCGGCTTAACATCCGAAGGCTGGGCTAGCTATGGGGGAGGATCAGGAACGGGAAGTTGCAGAGATGCTAAGCGACAGGTTAATCTTAGCTTCTGGCCAAACCCTCAGGGCACCGCATAACTTCTGCTAGAAGGAACTTAATTCTATTTCCTTAAGACTGAGTTGCTTGTCTCAACTCTGATGGCTCCCAACATTTCCTTCCTTATGCAACAACCTACTGCAGTGTCCAAAAGTGTCTTCTAATAAGCAGATTAATTGATCTCCTAGTACACAGGCCTTCCACTAATATTTATGGGGTCTGGGTTAGGAATATACACAAAGAGCCATACACGCTATACCTAAATATTTAAAAGTTAGATATCAAGTGAACAAACTATTAAATAAAATATATTCTTTTCTCCTACCTTGATAATATGCCTCCATAACAATTTACAAGGTTTGAATTTAAAATCTTGGAACTCATTTTTATATTGGAACATGACATAGGGGAGAGCCAGGCCTGGCCCCAATCCCTGGGCCCTGGCCCACCACCCTTCTCTTCCACCCCTAGCTCTCTCATGCAACTCGAGGGGTCTTTCACACGTGTGTGAACAACCCAACCAATATGTTTAAAGCTCTATCAGTGGATAGAGCGTCAGCCTGCAGACTGAAGGGTCACAGGTTCTATTTTAGTCAAAGGCACATACCTTGGTTGCAAGCTCGATCTCGGGCCCTGGTTTGGGGGGAATACAGGAGGCAACCAGTCCATGTGTCTCTTTCACATTGATGTTTCTCTCTCTCTCTGTCTTTCCCCCTCCCTTCCACTCTCTCTAAAAATCAATGAAAACTATCCTCGGGTGAGGATTAATAAAATGAAAACAATTTAAAGCCTGGTTGGTGTGGTTCAGTGACTGAGTACTGACCTATGAACCAGGAGGTCACGGTTCAATTTCCAGTCAGGGCACATGCCCTGGTTGTGGGCTCTATCCCCAGTGTGGGGCCAGGCAAGCAGGAGGCAGCCATTCAATGGTTTTCTCTCATCATTGATGTTTCTATCTCTCTCCCTCTCTCTTGGGGGGTTGGGGGGGATGGAGAGAGGAAGACCCCAAGGAGAGGCACTGGGCCTGGAAGCAGGAACAATGCTGTTTGGCAGATGATTATGGGGTTCAAGATCCCAAAGGCATAGTGAGCGAGGGGCCACATAGGATCCTGGTGGACACATTCCCTTGGTCCCTTGGTCACTTACCCTGTCGGCAGAGATGCAGCCAAAGAAAGGCCAGAGTGTGGTCATCTAACACAAAGGGTCCAAGGAAGAAGCCCCTTTTGCCTATGTTTGAGGGCAGAACTAATAGTACATACTGTTCTCTTCTTTTTTCTGGGCCCTTATGTCCCCTAGGTAACCAGTCATCACAGTTCAAGATCATCTAGGACTCAGGGGTCTTCAAACTACGGCCCGCGGGCCACATGCGGCCCGCAGAGGAGTCTGATCCGGCCCGCCAGGTTTTTTGGGCAGTGAGCGCAGCCGAGGTGTTACAGTAGGAATTAGTAGTTCATATAGTCCGGCCCTCCAGCTCTCTGAGGGACCGTGATCTGGCCACCACTTTAAAAAGTTTGAGGACCCCTGATTCTAGGTTTTAGCCGCTCTGCTAAAAGACCAGCCCATGAATTTTAGCAGAGTTAAATCATCCTACAGACCTTGTAGAACACCTTATTCCGTAACATAAAAATGTGTGGGTCTCTAAGTTTAGATAGTAGCAAAGAGTATGTATCCCATTCATTATCACTACCAACATATTTTAATTCATTTTTTCCACTACCAGATAAGAACTTTCTCTACAAAACCCTAATACCATGATCACACTTAACAAAATGAATAATGATTCCTTAATATCATCAAAGACACAGTCCCCATTCAAATGTCACCAATTGTCTCAAAGATGTCTCTCTAGTCAAACTTTTCCCTCTACACATTTACATTAATCTTAGACACGAGAAAAACTGAATCCCAGAGAGGGCAATTGCCTTATTCAGGATCATAAGGTTACTTGGTAGTAGATATAAAACCAGAATTCAAGGTTAGTCACTTTTTAGTCCAGTTCTTTGAATTGTGGTCAAGAATTAAAGGGAACGCCCAGGTGAGGGCGGGGTGGGAGGGAGGATCAGTTGATTGGAGCATTGAAGGTTGCAGGTTCCATTCCTGGTCCGGGCACATGACCAGTTTGCAGGTTTGATCCCTGATCTGTGAGTGTACAGGAGGCAACTGATGTTTGTTTCTCTCTCACATGAATGTTTCCCTCTCTCCCTTCCTCTCTCTAAAATCAATAAATATATCCTTGGGAGAGGATTTAAAAAAAAAAAAAAAAAGAGCCGGGACCGGTTTGGCTCAGTGGATAGAGCGTCGGCCTGCGGACTGAAAGGTCCCAGGTTCGATTCCGGTCAAGGGCATGTACCTTGGTTGCGGGCACATCCCCAGTAGGGGGTGTGCAAGAGGCAGCTGATCGATGATTCTCTCTCATCGATGTTTCTAACTCTCTGTCCCTCTCAATTCCTCTCTGTGTAAAATCAATAAAATATATTTTTTTTAAAAAAGAATTAAAGGAAACTAGACAGTCAACTTTTAAGGAATTAGAGAGAGATGGGTAGACATTGAAATAATAATCCTTTTCATAAAAATTTGGAAGGAGCCTTTGTGTCTCATGCCATACGTGGGGCCTTTGGAACCAGCCCTGAGTGCGTTCTGCCTCTCCCCTGCACACACAGGAGCAGCAGCACCCACCTTTGGATGCTGCAGCATGAAGTCCACGGCTTCTTCAAAGTACTCCAAGTGCACAGCGTTCAGACTTTCAGGGAGGTCCTCAAATCTGAAATAAGCCAGAGCAAGCACAGCAAAGCCATGTCCTGCCAGGAGGCTGGCCCTGTATTCACAAAGGCCACCACCACTTCCAAACAGATCAATGACCCCGGGGAAGGGCCCTGCACCTAGAAGGTACCACAAATCGAGAGGAGCTTTAGAGTCTCAAAAGACATCCTTGGGCTTCAGATTTTGGCAATCAGGAAAGAGACGTTTTTGAAACAAGGAAAGTTGAGATTGTGGGGGAGGTTGGTGGAAGAAGGATCCTTTTTAATCTAACTTCAATATATTATATTTAATATAAATAGCTGGTCCTTCACCTGAGGACATGCCTGAGTGCCAGGGCCTCAGGAAGTGCCATTGAACTTGAAGAAAACCTTCCACCCAGAATCCACACTAGACTCTGGAGCGCGGGGGACCAATTTCGGTTAAGGGCCACAATCACGTGGTTCCCAGGCCAGGCCAGAGGCCGGCAAGGTCTCGCACTCCACCCACCTCTAGCCCGGAACATCCCAGGACAGACTGACAGCCACGGAAGCTGGGGGCTCACCTGGCGGCAGGAAGAGCGCGCCGCGCACCCGGCCCGCGCGCACCGGCTCCCGCCGCACCCCGGGCGCAAGGAAGTGGCGCTCGTGCACCGTCCGGCCCAGCAGCCGCCCGCCCTCGGGCTCGTGGCCGTCGAGCACCTCCAGCTCCACGGCGAAGGGCGTCTCCACGTCCCGCTTCACCAGCCGACCCCACGGCTTCTCCGCCTCCAGGGCCCAGAAGAGCCCCATGGGTTCCAGTCCCGCGAAGCTGCCGCCCAGCGCGGGCGCGCGCGCCAGGTCCAGCTCGCCGCCGGCGCCGGCGCGGTAGCGCGCGTGGGCCCGGAAGCGCGCGCCCTTCTCGTCGCGCAGGGACGTCCGCAGCGTGACCGGCTGCCCCGGCGCCAGGCCGCGCACCACGATGCGCACGGGCTCGTCCCAGCAGCTCCGGCCCGCGGGCTCCACCGTCACGGCTGCAGCCATCTCGGCCTCGGAGGGAAAGGGGCCGCCTGGCTCCGTGGAGTCGAGGGCGGGGCCTGGCGTCCCTTCGCCTCCCCGGGGACCAGCCGCTATTGGATGGACCCTTTGCGCTCACTCAGTGCGCGCCCCTGGGCCGCCTTGTGGACACCCTCTCAGCGGCCGTGCGGAGTCTTCCAGAATCTGTGCACATTCACCAGGGCCGGAATAGGATAAAGTATCTGCTAAGAGTTAATTACTAACCCTGCAATCCGACGTGGTGAGTGTTGCAACAGAGGTACAAAGACTGCAGAAAGTTACAGATTGGGAAAGAGCCCGGGCTTTTAAAACAGCTTCTCGGACGTGTGCGAGTTGACCCTTGGACCAGGGGCGGGGTGCGGTTAGGGAAGTCAGCCTCCGGCACGGTCTAAATCTGTGTAACTGGTAATTAAGGGGATCAGTGGAGAAGCAGAGTCCTAATCCCTCCCTTCTCCCTCCGTCCTGGACCGAGCCTTTCCCCCAGCGCCCAGGGTCCCTAAAGCGGGATGTTCATGGGGTGAGTTTGACCCTGCTACTTTTAATAGTGTGGGGTTTCTCATCTAGGTACATAATTAAGCCCGAGAATCCAGTTTCCTTATCTGTAAAAGTTTTATTATTATTATTATTATTATTATTATTATTATTAGATGATCACAGTTCTGGTCAATACAGGGTTGAGTTGTATCAGATTACTGGCAGGAAAAAAGTGGCACTTCCAAACTGGGTAATTTGAGGAGTGCTTCATAAAGGGACTGTTTGCAAAGAAATGCGCAAGGTAAAAAAAAAAAAAAAGGTCTGAAGGCTCATAGAGGGAGGCAGGCACCCATGGTAAGGGGGCAGTGAGTTTTCCAAACAGCCTCTTGTTCTTTGGCTGAACCTACCATACAGCTCTGCCTGGGTATGAAGCAGGGCGGAGAACAGTAGGTGGAGCCATGGAAGATGCCCAGCAAATGGAGGCTCAATAAATTTTACAAACTGAACAAAAAGATATCGGATGAGGACCCCAATCTCAGAGTTCCGAACGAGAGCTTTCCCCAGTCCACCTCCTTAAGTAATTGCTGTAACATTTTTTTTCCCATTTAAATTCTTTATTGTTGAAAGTATTACACATGTTTCCTTACCGCCCCATTGAACTCTTCCCGGCGCTCCCTGAAACAGGTTTTAAACACCTGTTGTTTAAAGTGTTTCAGGCTAGCCGAAACCGGTTTGGCTCCGTGGATACAGCGTCAGTCTGCGGATTGAAAGGTCCCAGGTTTGATTCCGGTCAAGGGCATGTACCTTGGTTGCGGGCACATCCCCAGTGTGAGGTGTGCAGGAGGCAGCTGGTTGATGTCTCTCTCTCATCGATGTTTCTAGCTCTCTATCTCTCTCCTTTCCCATCCTCTCTGCAAAAAATCAATATATATATATATATATATATATATATATATATATATATATATATATATATATATATATATATTTTTTTTTTTTTAACTAAAGTGTTTCAGGTTGGCCCTAGCTGGTTTGGCTCCGTGATAGAGCATCAAACTGAGGACTGAAAGGTCCTGGCTTCAATTCCTGTCACGTTTCCGGCTCAGTCCCCGTGCAGGAGGCAATCCATCAATGATTCTCATCATTGATATTCCTGTCTCTCTCCCTCTCCCTACCTCTGAAATATATATATATATATATATATATATATATATATATATATATATATATATATATATATATATACATATATATATATATGTATATATATATATGTATTTTAAAAATAAAAAGTGTTTCAGGTTGTCCTCAATATAGAAACACAGCTTCCAAAACTTTTATGTGGGCCGCTGCAGTCAGCAGCACAATAACTGTAGATAACATGATAATATATGTATATATAAATATACATATATACCTAAAGATTCCACCAAAAAACTATTAAAACTGATAATTCAGTAAAGTATCAGGAGGCATAATAAATACCCAGGTGCATTTTTATATACCAATAATGAACTATCAGAAAAAAATGCAATGGGATACATTTTTTTATTGATTGATTTTAGAGAGAAGAAGTGAGGGGGGAAGATTTGTTGTTTCACATTTTTATGCATTTATTAGTTGGTTCTTTTATGTTCCTTGGTTAAGGGTTGACCCCGAGGCATTGGCATACCACGGCAATATTCTAATCAACTGAGATACCCAGTCAGGGACTTAGAATAAATGTAACCAATGATATAAAAGACCTGTACTAGGGAAATTATAAGACACTGAAGAAAGAAATTGAAAAAGATACAAATAAGTGGAAGCAGCCCTAGCCAGGTAGCTAAGTGAAATAAGCCAGTCAGAGAAAGACAAATGCCATAAAATTTCACTTGTATGTGGAATCTAATGAACAAAATAAACAAAATAGAAACAGACTCATAGAATAAAAAAAAAACCAGACTGACAGCAAAAGAGATTAAGCAAAACAACAACTACAAACACACACACACACACACACACACACAAAAAAAAAAAACAAAACCAACCCTCATAGATACTGATACTTTCCCCCATCTTTAACAACTTGCATAAATGTGGCAATCTATTATTTGATGAGTTAATATTGGTACACTATTATTAACGAAAGTCCATATTTTATGTTAGGGATCACTCTTTGTGTTGTACATTCTATGGTTGTTGTTTTTTTTATAATATTCTTTTTAAAAATATATATTTTATTGATTTTTTACAGAGAGGAAGGGAGAGAGATAGAGAGCTAGAAACATCGATGAGAGAGAAACATCGACTAGCTGCCTCTTGCACACCCCCTACCACGGATGTGCCCGCAACCAATGTACATCCCCTTGACTGGAATCGAACCTGGGACCTTTCAGTCCACAGACTGACGCTCTACCACTGAGCCAAACTGGCTTCGGCCATTCTGTGGGTTTTAACAAATGTGTAATGATGTATTGTAGGGAGCAGCTATAAGGTTAAGCCTTGGACTGACCTGGTGGCAAAGCCACAAACAAGTCCTAGCTTAGAGGGCACAGCCCTTTTAGCATAAATGAGCTTGACCTTTGCAGTTTGACGCTCTGTTGACTAATGAGTTTGCCTACCACTGCCCTAGATCCATCCTGGTTAGCTAATGGGCTATGGGAGGTGCAGCAAGTGCTGCCAAAACAAGTGAAATTCACAAGAACATTGTAACTATGTTGACAACTGCCTTGTTTACCTCTGGCTATAAAATAAAGCATTAGCATGCCTCTGGATCTGTTCTCTGAGGCCTCAGCCAGGCACAGGAGATCCATCTAGACCCAGCTTATTTTCTTTGTCTGTCTTTTCTACATCCTTTGCCGCCCTCCCTCAGGCTTGCCGAACCCTTGTCTATGCTGACACTGCACAATGTATACACACCATTACGATATACACAGAATAGTTTCACTCTGAAAATTCCTGTAATGTTCCATCTATTCCTCCCTCCCTTCCTTCCTCCTCCCCAAGCTTTTGGAAACCACTGATCTTTTTGCTGTCTCCACAGTTTTTGCCTTTCCCGGAATATCACCTAGTTGGAATCCTATAGTATATAGACTTTTCAGATTGACTTCTTTCATTAGCGATATGCACTTAAGTTTCTTTCATGTCTTTTTGCTGCTTGATAGCTCATTTTTATTAATGAACTAGATGCCCCTTGCAGGAAGATTCCTGTAATAGGGCTTCCTGCTTTGGTCTCTGCTGCCCCGCCTGCTTCCCTGCCTTCGCCGCCGCCCCACTTGCTTGCTTCTTCGCAGCTTCGCTCCCTTTGCAGCGCTTGGCTTCTTTCTACGCTGTCTTCAGTCTTCACTTTGGCCTGGATATGCAAATTAACTGCTATCTTGGTAGGGTTAATTTGCATACTCACCCTAATTGGCTAGTGGGCATGGCTTGTGGGTGTATCGAAGGTACGGTCGATTTGCATATTTTTCTTTTTTAAAACAATATTTTTATTGATTTTTTTACAGAGAGGAAGGAAGAGGGATAGAGAGTTAGAAACATCAATGAGAGAGAAACATTGATTAGCTGCCTCCTGCACACCGCATACATGCCCTTGACCGGAATCGAACCTGGGGCCTTTCAGTCCGCAGGCTGATGCTCTTCCACTTAGCCAAACTGGTTTTGGCTGCATGTTTCTCTTTTATTAGAGAGGATGATATTTCATTGTATGGATGTACCACCATTTGTTTATTTATTTATCTATTAAAAGCTATCTTGATTGCTTCCAAGTTTTGGCAATCATGAATAAAGCTGCTATAAACATCTGTGTGCAGGTCTTTGTGTGGTCATGGATTTTCAACTCCTTTGGGTCAATACAAAGAAATACAATTTCTGGATTATATGATGATAGTATACCAAACTGTCTTCCAAAGTGGTTATACCATTTTGTGTTCCTACTAACAACAAATGAGTTTCTGTTGCTTTTAGAGAGTGGGAGGGGGAGAGACAGAGAAACATAGATGTGTAAGAGAGACATCGATTGGTTGTCTCCTACACACACCCTGACCAGGGCTGGAGATGGAGCCTGCAACTGAGATACATGCCCTTGACCAGATCGATCCCCAGACCCACCAGTCCGAAGGCCTAAACAACCAACTAGGGCTTCATGACCTTATTTGCTATGAGAGGTCCAATCTTATGCCTATTAAAAAAAAAATCTTTTTTTTATTGATTTCAGAGAGGAAGGGAGAAAGAGAGATAGAAACATCAAGGATGAGAGAGAATCATTGCATGCCCACAATGGGGATCAAGCCTGCAACCCTGCCATGTGCCCTGACCAGGAATTGAACCATGACCTCCTGGTTCTTAGGTCAGCACTCGACCTCTGAGCCCTGCCACTCAGACTTGTGCCAGGTTTTTAATTGGGTTGTTTGTTTTTCTATTGTTGAGTTTTAAGTTATTTGTGTATTCTGGATACCAGTCCTTAATGAATATGTGTTTTGCAGAGATTTTTTTCATAGTCTATGGTTGTCTTTTCAATCTCTTAATAATATACTTTAAAAAACCAATTTGAGACAGGTACATTGATACTATGTACTAGATGCTAGAGACCTTTATATCTGTAGGGATCTCACATGTAGAGGGGAAACTGACCCATGAGTGGTCAGTACAAACCTGTTATAGTAGCTGCTATACACAGGTACATAGACTGGGAACCAGGGACAGAATGGCCAACAGCACATGTTGTGGGTCAGAGAGAGATTTACAGAGGGACAGCTTATGTAAAGGCAAGAAGTTTGACATGATGCAAGTGTGCTGTTTTAAGAGGGGAACAGTGAGGGATGTGGCTAAGAGGAGCAGGAGGCAGATTATTGAGATTTTAATTAGATAAGCATACATGATCAGAATTGTATTTTAGGAAAATTACTTTGGCATCAGAGTGAAGATGACTTGGGAAAAGATTAAACTGTAAGACCAGGTAGGAGTTAAAAAGAGTGCCCAAACTGAAGCATGGCTTTGCTTTAGATATGGAGGAGACAATCTAAGGAAATAAGTAGTAAAATCGGGTTTCACTGATGGGTATAGGAAATAGGGGGAAAAATGGTAAACAATAATCACCTGCCTTTTTTGCTTCTCCTGAATACATTTTGCTATACGTGTGGAGTAATATATTGTCTCCAGTAGTAATATTAATTTCACTTATACTAAGTCAAATCAGCTAGGGCTATCAACACTTCTTGATTCCACTTTTGGGAATATAGCTGAAGAAACCCAAACACTAATTTGAAAAAATACATGCACTCTTTGTTCATTGAAGCATTACTTACAATAGCCAAGATATAGAAGCAACTCTCCATCAGTAGAGGAGTGGATTAGAAAGCCATGGTACATATATACAATGGAATATTACTCAGCCATAAAAAAGAATGAAATATTACCTTTTGCAACAGCACAGATGGACTTGGAGAGTATCATGCAAGTGAAATAAGTCAGTCAGAGAAAGACAAATACTATGTGATCTCACTTATGTATGTACTCCAGGGCCCTGGCTGGGGAGGAGCCTGCAACCGAGAATTGAACATACCCTTGACCGGAATTGAATCCTTTTGGTCCACAAGCTGACACTCAATCCACTGAAGCAAACTGGCTAGGGCTTTGTTGTATATCTTTAATTGAATCTTCTATAACAGGCATGTGCTACATTAGTAAAATTAGTGAAAAAAATAACATTAAAAAAAGTTACTACCTTGGTTGTGGGCACATCCCCAGTGGGGAGTGTACAGGAGGCAGCTGATTGATATTTCTACCTCTCTATCCCTTTTCCTTCCTCTCTCTAAAAATCAATAAAATTTATTTATTTATTTATTTATGGATTGATTATGGTATTACATAATTGTCCTCATCCCCCCCATTCCCATCCCAAACCCCTCCCCACATACGCCCCCACCCTTCTGTTGTCCATGGCCACTGGTTAGGATTATATGCATGTACACAAGTTTGGTTGATCTCTCCCCTTTACCCCTAAATATTACACAGTAATACCAATGATAGGAAGTTGATATTCTTCAAGGAATAACTTATTCCCTTAACGATTATTAAACACTAGACTTGGACTTGTATCTCTCATGTCAACAACAAACCAATGCATTACAATTTGGGGGAAGCTCCCTTCTGGGTGCCTCCAAGATGTGTGCGGAAAAAGGCCAGAATTTGCTTCCAAGCATCTATCTGGGCCTTGGAATGAGCTCTGGGCTCCCCACCCCAAACCACAGGCTTGTTCAGTAACCTGTGCAGGGAAGCTGGGCACATGGGAAAGTAAGGAGGCTCAATGTAGTGCCCCGTGCCAGGGTAAGCGATGATCCGAGGCTTTTCCTTCCCATGGGTCTGCAACCGTTCAGAGGCTATTTGGGCATACAACTCACTCCTCCAGTTACGGTCATCCTGCCCAACGATGAAGAGGATAGGCCCCTGGGCCTTCTCTATTGGAATCATGCTGGGGTGCTCACACCCTCCCACAATGTCGTTCCGTATGTCCACAATGTCCAGGAGGCCTGAGAAGTCTGTCTTGATTCTCCTCAGGTCATGGCCCAGTGGGGGGATGCAAGTATCCTTGTAGCATATGGCTTTGCTTCCACTGAACCCAGATCCATTGATGGAAACTGTAGCTGAGATGTTCTTCAAAAATGAGGCCATACAGAGACAGATGTCAGCCCCTAAAGAAATGCCCAGAAGGCCAATGCCTGGGCCTCTTACCTGGAAGAAAAGAAGGGAGAAGAGTCAAGAACCTACCCAATAGAAAAGTGTTTTTCTAAATGCTGCCAGATGTGCCGCTAGATTTAATAGGTGAACTGGGCACAAGAGAATCAAACTGACAGAGGAGTTTCTTCCCACAGAGTAAAGAAAATCTGGCTGGACACACGGCAAACACACCTAAAACTCACTGGCAAGTTTGGGAATTGGTTATACACATTCCAGAGAATCGACTGTCCATTAGAGCAGCGTTTCCCAAACTTTTGACATATGTGTACCCCTTCTATAATTTTCGTAACGCTGAGTATCCCTCGTACTCATGAGAATGTAGAATTAGGCGCAGCTAAGCACGGTGCAGTGCATATCCCCACCAAACTCCGGTGCAACCGTGTACCCCCACCAAACTCTTCCCGTACCCCTGAGGGTATGCGTACCACACTTTGGGAAACACTGCATTAGAGAATGCTGAGTCATGGAGCCTGTCGAGTGTAGGTGGGCATGGACACTGTCTCAACAAGCCTGGGTATCTAAGTTCTGGATACAAGTATCTAAGTTCTAGATTCAAGAAGTGAATCATTTATCAGATCCCATCAAAATATATCAGCAAATGATTAACTTTATACAAACAAAGTGAGATTTCAGAGTCTAATTAACTTATTCTTAGCTTCTGAAATGGGTGGGCCAATTCTGATAAAAATCTGAGAACATACAAATCTGTTTTCAGAAAAGGATGAAAAAAAAAAAGTATGCAAAACTAACAAACCAGAAGCTCCATAACAAAAGGAATTTTAATATTACTAAGTACTTCCTTTAAATAAAATCTCACATGTATTTTATGGTTAATTCTGCATGCTGAATCCGACAGGGAAAGTGGAACAAGGCACATAACGTCAAGGAAGTCTCCAAGAGAAATCTCTGTGAGAGAAGAGTAGAGCACCATCTGCACCTGGCACAAATGCGTGCAAAGTGATGCCTTCTGGAGATAGTATATGGAGAGAGGATGATACAATAAAGGACATTAGGAGAACCTGGGGATGTTGAAGCATGTAGCACAGGGCTTCTTCAAAGTAGTCTGTATTTCTGCTGTCGAATTCCTTGGGGAGATCTTCAAAGCCATAATAAGCTAGAGCCAATGTGGCAAAGCCATGGCCAGCCAGAAGGCTGGCTCGATATTCCAGCAGGCCCCCTCCAACACCAAAGAGATCAATGATTCCGGGGAAAGGTCCAGGTCCTAGAGGAGGGAATATTATAAAATGAAGGTATTAATCAAGACTCCAGAGACTAAACATACAAAATGAAAAGGCATTTGGGGGGCCACAGGAGCGTGGCTACAGAAACCAAGTTCTCCCTTATTCTCAGGACCCCTTGCTTTTTATTAACACAAATTGTCCTAAGGCAAGGTAGATATACACATCTAAAGCTAGGGTTTAGTATGCAGAATCCATTGCCAGATTGGAAAATTGCCTACAGCTGTTCAAGTGCTTGGCCAGGAGGAGGCAATAGCATGTAGATTAAGATGCCTTTAGCTGTCTGGCAGCTATCAATCAATTTATGCATCCCTTTCAGGTTTGGGGAAATGCCCTCAGCCATCTCCAGATGATTCAACCTTGCTGACATTCTGGAATTGGCTTCTGGTAGTACCTTCTCATTGATGAGTTTACCCTTCATATGATTCTATGGTAAATTATCTGCAAGAGAAGGAGACATAGAATTAAGAATCTTAAACCCTAGCAGGTTTGGCTCAGTGGATAGAGCACCTGAGTTGCAGGGTCAATTCCTGGGGATCAAGCAGGAGGCAGCTAATCAATGATTCTCTCTCATCATTGATGTTTTTATCTCTCCCTCTCCCTGCCTCTCTCTGAAATCAATGAAAATATATTGAGAGAGAGAGAGAGAGAGAGAGAGAGAGAGAGAGAGAGAGAGAGAATATCTTAAAACAAAGTTTTGGCCCTGACTGGTTTGGCTCAGCCTTTGGACTCAAGGGTCCCAGGTTCGATTCTGATCAAGGGCATGTGCCGGCACATCCCCTGTAGGGGGTACAGAAGGTGGCTGATTGATGTTTCTCTCTCATGGATGTTTCTGACTATCCCTCTCCCTTCCTCTCTGTAAAAAAATAAAATAAAGTGTTAAAAAAAACAACACCCTAAAAACAAAAAAGCAACAACAGTTTTGTGTTGTATTGCATCAACCCTTGGCTTTTTTGTTTATATTCATATTTCAGCTGCCTATTTAGATCGAGGAAAGAAAAATATCTAGAGATGACTTTAGGCGAAGAAGGCAGGAAAGTCTGAAGTCTGTTCTGTGGTAGAGAGGAATGTGAAGTGGAGGACAGGCCCAGGGTACCCAGGCCACTAGGGAAGGGTGGCATGGCAATAGCTTCCTTGACCATCTATTATGCCGGAGACCTGTGGGGCTGATGCTGAGAGACCTGTAGAGTAAGTTCATAGCAAAGTGGACAACATACCTACCGACCTTGGTCCGTTTTCTAGTGTGTGTTTTTTTAATCTGCATAACAGTACTCACCTCATTGAAATATCATACCAATGAAATGAGATTATGCAAACGAAGTGCATAGCATAGAGCCTAACAAATCCAAATGCTCTGTTTTGGTTGTGCGACCACTTATTAAGTCAAATGCCAACTTCTCTGACCTGCCTCGGAGCCAAACTCTCCTCACGCAGCACAGAAACGAAGTGCCAAGCGCACCTCCAAGGGCTCACCTGGCGGCAGGAAGAGCGTGCCGCGCACCCGGCCCGCGCGCACCGGCTCCCGCCGCACCCCGGGCGCAAGGAAGTGGCGCTCGTGCACCGTCCGGCCCAGCAGCCGCCCGCCCTCGGGCTCGTGGCCGTCGAGCACCTCCAGTTCCACGGCGAAGGGCGTCTGCACGTCCCGCTTCAGGAACCGCCAAAAAGGCTTCTCGGGCTCCAGGGCCCAGAAGAGCCCCATGGGCTCCAGCCCCGCGAAGCTGCCGCCCAGCGCGGGCGCGCGCGCCAGGTCCAGCTCGCTGCCGGCGCCGGCGCGGTAGCGCGCGTGGGCCCGGAAGCGCGCGCCCTTCTCGTCGCGCAGGGACGCCCGCAGCGTGACCGGCTGCCCCGGCGCCAGGCCGCGCACCACGATGCGCACGGGCTCGTCCCAGCAGCTCCGGCCCGCGGGCTCCACCGTCACCGTCACCGCGGCCGCCATTGTGGCCGCGCGCGCCGCGCTGTCCGGACGACGAGCCGGAGCACCGGCCGGGGAGCACCCGGAACCCGGAGACGCCCGCGGGGGCGCGCCGCGCGGTCGGACGGGATCGGGTCTCAGGCTCCGGGGGCTGTCGTCGGTGGAGGAGTCCGGTCTCTTCGGAGCCGGGCACCGGGGACTGCGACTCCTCCGAGGCAGGAGCACCGGGCCCGGCGGCTCTCCTGTGCGGGGCCGGGGGCGCAGGGTGGGCCCGAGGGCCGGGTTTGGCGTCCGACCCGAGGGCCGCTTCTCAGCCTCACAGCGCTCCCACCTGTGGAAGTGAAAGTGGTTGGGTAATAGATTCTCGGGGAAAGGGGAACTGAATGAGTTCAGGCAGAATTCCAAGAAGTCCAGCTCCTCCCACAGGGAAGGGTAACTAAAAAAAGAACTCCCAGTGGATTCTAAAAAACGCACAGACCCGTCCCATGAATTCCCATCCCCTGAACATACCCACATTACCAAGCATCCAGATCCGGGAACACCGTGACCGGCGCCCCAGAAGCCACTTTCACCGCCCCTTCCCGGAGGAACTCTCTCCTGGCTCCACAAAATGTTGTGGGGTTTTGTTTTTTTTTTTTGTTTTTTTTTTTTGTTTTGTTTTGTTTTTTTTCCCCTGATCGCTATTTATGGGAATGATTCCTTCAGTGTGGTTTTTTTTTTTTTTTAGTGTCCTTTCGTTTCTTCCTTTTTATTTTTTTTAATTAATCCTTGTTCGAGGATATTTTTTCCCATTGATTTTCAGAGTGAGTGGGAGCGAGGAAGGGGGAGGAAGAGAGAAACACCAATGTGAGAAATTCCCATGGGGGCACCCCTGACTGGGGCGAGGGATGGAACTGCAACCCATGTACACTCCCTTAACCAACAATGGAACTCTGGACCCTTCTGAGAGTGGACAAGGCTCTAACCACTGAGCCACCAAAGCTGCTTTGGTGTCTGCTTTTGCTCAGTGAGGACACCACCATCTGCTCTCTGTCTGCTCTGCCTTTGGCGATATCAGAAGGAGGTGGCTGTTAAAGTAATTGGGCTCTGTGCTTTTGTTCCTGTTTAGTGAGAGTGAGAATTCCAAGTGTGTGACCTAAATCACGTACTCTCCACGGAGTGGGATGTTGTAATGGACATTACTGAATACCTTTGCATCAGGGTGGGGTTGGCTTACCCTGAAGCCCTAGGGCAGTGGTCAGCAAACTCATTAGTCAGCAGAGCCAAAGATCAACAGTACAACGATAGAAATTTCTTTTGAGAGCCAAATTTCTTTTAAACTTCTTCTAACGCCACTTCTTCAAAATAGAGTCGCCCAGGCCGTGGTATATTTTTAAAAAATATATTTTATTGATTTTTTACAGAGAGGAAGAGGGATAGAGAGTTAGAAACATTGATCAGCTACCTCTTGCACACCCCCCACATGCCCTGCCCTTGACCGGAATTGAACCCAGGACCTTTCAGTCTGTAGGCCAATGTTCTATCCACTGAGCCAAACTGGTTTCAGCTGGGCTGTGGTATTTTGTGGGAGAGCCACACTCAAGGGGCCAAAGAGCTGTATGTGGCTCACGAGCCGCAGTTTGCTGACCACGGGCCTACCTGAATGAAAGTCAGGTCCTCTAGTAAAAGGGAGATGGGTAATGGATGCTGGGTAAGAACTTGACAATATCCTTAAGAGCATTGGAGGAGACGCATTGTATTGGTGGCCTTTTAGAAATGAGGGCAAGAAAGGAAAATTTTTTAAAGGTAGAGAAAGAAAATAGGTTAACAGAAGTTATGACTATTAATGGGACTCATGATGGAATTTTGAGGTTGACTTTTAGAAGATTGTTGTGTATTTAAATTTGAACAAGGAATTTGACATTAAAAAATACATTTCAGAAACATGAAATTAAGCACATAGCAAGACAAAAATTCTCCATCAGTTTTTCTTCAATTTTCAAAATCAGGTGGGGATGATAGACACTGTGGAAACAAATCAGATGAAGGAGGGAAAGATTCCTCCAAATGTGTCATTATGGGATATTGATAATTTTGAGCTAAAGGCACTTGAAAAACAACAGGTTCAAGAAGGGCACATATTCCATCCCTTTTCCCATTAAAAGCAGAAAATGGAATTCAGTCTTATCACCAGAAATTCTGTACAAGATCTTCTATGCTAATAAAAGGGTAATATGCTCATTAGACCAGGAGACCTTCTGGACAAAGCCATGGTGGCAGAGCTGAGGCAGAGACAGTTAGGAATAATCAGGCCATGGTGGGAGGTGAGGGAAGCAGTTGGGGGCAAGCAGGTCAGTAGGCAGAATGGTTAGGAGCAATCAGGCAGGCAGGTGAGCAGTTAGGAGCCAGCGGTCCCGGATTACCAGAGGGATGTCTGACTGCAGGGATTGGACATCCTAAACCCGCAGTCGGATGTCCCCTGAGGGGTTCCAGAATGGAGAGGGCGCAGGCTGGACTGAGGAATACCCCCCACCCTGCATGAATTTCGTGCCGGGCCACTAGTATTAAAATAATTTCCTTTAGTCATCTCATGTATTTTACCACTCTGTTCAATCTAGTATGTAAGTACTTAGGTTTTGCCAACTCTTTGGGTCTTTATTTTCTTGTGGAGACTTTCTGTACATGTAACAATAAAATTGGTATGCTTTTTTCCTGTTAATCTGTTTTTATGTAAATTTAGTTCTCAGGCCCAACCAGAAACCCCAAGAGGACAGAAGTGAAGTTTCTGCATAGCAGTGATTTTTGTGATATTGGAATAGTAACAAGTATTAAAATAGAGAAAAAATGTGTGTTGTGAAAATGGTGGGGAAGAAGTCCATGTCATGTTCCTAGAGCCTATTTCTGACCAATCTCTCCAGTATGGAAGAAATAAGATTGTCAGTTAGCTCAATCAGCAGTCTGTCTTGACGCTCTGAAGAGCTGATGCAACGAAGAGATATCCAAGAGTGATGGGCAGTTGATTGTGAGGCTGACGAAATCATCTATTTTTTTCTACACCAGGTGGGGTATAATTGAATCTATAATAAAAGCATAATATGTTAATTATACTGGATGACCTTTTGGATGAAGCCGCGGCTGCCGGGTCCTGGGTGCTGACTGGTGGCTGGAGGGAAGCCCGGGTCCCGGGTGCCAGAGGGAAGCCCGTGCCGGCCGCCAGGGGAAGGAAGTCCTACTATTGCACGAATTTCATCCATCAGGCCTCTAGTCTATAAAAGGCTAAGTGACCGGCCAACCGATGGGGCCACAATGCTCTGCAATAGTGGTTCTCGGGTGACACACCCACAACCAGAGAGGAGAGAGCCAAATTTCTCGTGGGCGTGCGATTCCACCTTCAGCTGTGGGTTACATTGTTGCTGGTGCACTATCGCCAGAATCTGGTTTCTAATTAATTTCCTTTCAATGTGTATGAATCCGTGCACTGGTCCACTAGTTTATTTATACTAGTCAGGAAGTGAAGTAAATTCAATATCTGTGATAATATCACCACAAAACTAAGACAAAAAAATAAGAACAAAATATTAGACACTGGTGAACTTCAACTCTAAGTAAAAAACAATGAAATTTTTTTTTATGAATAAAACAAAGAGATTACACTGGTTGGATAGTTTACACATCCTTGAAACGCCAATGAGCTGGTTCAACTTGGCCACTATCCTCCACAGTTCCCAATTAGTTATCCTGCGGAGAGCATGGATGGGCTTTAAGGAAATTCACGACGATATACCTGAAGAACACACAGGGTGTGTGAATGTGAACAAACTTACACAAATGTGCATTCCACTGGGTGGATGAGAAGAGGCAGAAATTGATGGACCAATGGCTTTGTGCTCACATGAAATGAAGATCCACAGAGCTAAGGGAAGCAGTTTAACAAAGAGAAAAGAAGCCGGATTTGGGGATGTGAGCCCCAGCTCTACATATATTTTACTACGTGAAGAACTTCTCTGAGACTCTGTTTCTGCATTGGTGAAATGAGGATGACACCTGTTTTACAGGTTGGTGAGGATTACATGACAAGCACACAGTAAGTAGTATATAAGAAAGAGCTGACAAAACAAAAAGCATTGTACTGTTTTTGAGTTTCAGGAGGAAAAAATGTCAAGAATTGCTTTATTGAAAAATGTAATTGAGGGAATAACACCATAATCACAAGGTGAAGCATTGTTTATTTTAAATACAGTAAGCTTTAAAAAAAAAGTGTTGTAAGTCTATTGTGGAACTATTTATATCAAGTGTTATATGTATTAAATCAGTTTATTTTCACACTAATCATTGTTAAAATCCCTTATGTAATTCATCCAAATAATGTTTTGCCAGCTTTCAAAATAACTAAATCTTAAAGGCCCTTATGTGTAACCAGAAACATAACTTAAAATTTATTTACACTAGGACAATACCTATTCATCTAAGAAGATATCAAAGAACTGGAAATATATTTGCTATGAAAATTTTTAGTAGTTTTACAGCTAAGTAGTAGTTTAACTAGTAATTTACAGCTAAGATGTTCACTTCCACTTTTTTTGTTTATTTAAATACATTTTTTATTGATTTTAGAGAGAGAGGAGGGAAATGGAGAACAAGAGAAATATTCATAAGAAAGAAACCTCAATCATCTGGCTCCTGCATGCCTCCTCCTGGAGACTGAGCATGAAACCTGGGTATGTGCCCTCTCTGGGAATCTAATCTGTGCCCACTTGGTGCATGGGACAACGTTCAACCAACTGAACCACACTGGCCCTGTTTACTTCCATTCTTTTTGTTGTTAATCCTCACCTGAGGATATTTTCTTTTCTTTAAAAAAAAATAAATAAATTATATATATATATATATATATATATATATATATATATATACACACACACACATATATATATATGTATATATATATATATATTTTTTAAAATTGACTTTTTACAGAGAGGAAGGGAGAAGGATAGAGAGTTAGAAACATCAATGAAAGAGAAACATCGATCAGCTAGCTCCCTCCTGCACACTGCCTACTGAGGATATGCCTGCACCCGAGGTACATGCCCTTGACCAGAATTGTACCTGGGACCCTTCAGTCCGCAGGCCAATGTTCTATCCACTGAGCAAAACTGGTTAGGGCCCAAGGATATTTTCCAATGATTTTTAGAGAGAGTAGAAGTGAGGGGGAGAGACAGAAACATCAATGTGAGAGAGACACATGGACTGGTTGCTTTCTGTAGGGCCAGGGATCGAGCCTGCACCCAAGGTATGTGCCCTTAACTGTAATTGAACCCTCCAGCTGACACTCTAACCACTGAGCCAGACTGCCTGGTAATATTTTTGGTATTATATGCTTTTCTTGTATGGTAGATAATCATTTATTTATTACTAGAGGCCTATTGCATGAATTCAGATCCCTTGGCCTGGCCTGTGGGATCGGGCCGAAACCAGCTCTCTGACACCCCTTGAGGGATCCTGGATTTCTAGAGGTGACAGGCCAGGCTGAGGGACCCCACCAGTGCATGATCAGGGTCAGGGAGGGATTGTGGGAGGACTATAGAGCATGTCCACCCATCTTGCTCAGTCCTGATTGGCTGGACCCCAGCAGCAAACTAATTTAACAGTTGGAGTGTCTGCCCCCTGGTGATCAGTGCATGTCATAGCAAGCAGTTGAGCAGTCTTAGCATATCATTAGCATATTAGGCTTTTATTGTATAGGATTAAACAAATTCAATAAGTAATAGTAAATAATTAAGTAATTACTGAGCATCAATTATGTATGGGTCACTATTAATCAGCGTTCTCACTTTTCCTTTCAGAACTAAAGCCTTGTGATTTGGGAGAGACTGAAAGGTATGCCTTGTCCATCTGTTATGTCTTCTTTTCCTCCTAAACAACTGAAAAGGCATGTCGTTCATAAAAATCTTGAAAAACTCATTGGTAAGTTCGTTTTAACAGTAAGGAAGGAAAAACTAAGTGCTTATTAAAAAGAAAAAAACAAACACAATACATTTACACACTAATTGCAACTGCTGTTCCCAGGGTACAGTAACATCGGAGACGCCACACAAATGAAAGATCACAGTGTTGGCGGGATCACCCTAGGTGTTTGTGGAAAAAAGCCTGGAGTTGCTTCCAAGCATCCACTTGGGCTACGGCATGAGCCCGGGGCTCTCCTCCCCAAACGACATTTTTGCCCACCAGGGCGTGCGGGGACGCCCGGCACAGGGGGAAGTAAGGAGGCTCAATGTAGTGCCCCGCTTGTGGGTAACAGATGACCTGCGGCTTCTCCTTGCCGTGGGCCTGCAAGAGTTTGGAGGCCTCGTTGGCAAAGAATTCACTCTTCCAGTTGTGGTCATCCAGGCCTACCAGGAACAGGAAGGCGCTCTCGGCCCTTTCCACAGGGATGAGGCTCTTCCGGTCAGGTCCTTCCAAAGGGTTGTTCAGGGCATCCAAAATGTCTGCAAAGCCGTCTTTGGTCACCTTGACGCGAGCGAGGTCGAAACCTAGCGGGTTCAAGGTCTCATCCTTGTAGTGTAGGGCCCCCCCGACATTGGCCACGGAGCCGTTGATGACGACTGCCGCCGTGATGCCCTTCAGGAACGAGGCCATGGAGAGGCAGAGATCGCCTCCTTTGGAGATCCCGAGCAGCCCAACTCCTGGGCCCTTCACCTGAGAGGAGGACAGAGAGATAGTCACGAGTCCGCAGGCCAGTCCGGTGAGTAGTGCGTGGAGTTGGAAGTCAGTTGGAACTGACCCTCATCTGGGTTCTGCCATTTACCAAGGCTCGCAACCCAGGATATTTCCTTACTCCTCCTTTCCACAGTGTCTCCGTCACCATTGTTGGTGACGTTGGCCTCTGGGTTCCTTGACCTCCATACCTCCAAGGACCTTTTTTTCCTACCCTGCTTCAGCCACCCATTCCCGTTGTCAGAACCTCTACCAAGCCATCATCAGTAAACACCTCCATCTCCAAAATCTCAGCTGCAAGCGCTCTACTCTCTAATCACCATCTTAAATACTTCTGTTCAGCCATTTTATGCCACCTGCTCCCATTTCTTTGAGACCTTGACTACCATCATTTTTTTTTTTCTTCTATCAGTATCTCTCATGCTCATTTCCTACCCCTTCCAGTTTAGATTCCAAACTTCATTGTTATTATCCCTCCCTTGTAAGCACTCTTAGCGAATACCTTTCTTCCTTTGGCCTTACTTGCCTAGAAAAGTGATAACCTTGGTTAAATCCACCTTCACTTCCTCTAGGCCTGCATTTGTACAAATAAACACTGAAGGGGGGAAATACACATTTGTGCTGGCAAATCTTTAATTCCATGACCACAAATTTCAAGTGTGCATTCAGACTGCCTATCACTTCTGCCACACTTCACACTGTGTTTGCTTTTCACTTCTCCCATGACAATGTCATAGCTTCTCCTATTTGCTCAAGCCTCTTGAATCCTCTCTGTTCTGCCAGAAACCAATCACTGTTTCCTGATGTGGACAGGAGGCCGGGAAGGCTGGTCAACAACCTTAATTGCTCTAACCGCTCACCCTTTAGTTGAGACATTGTTAACTGAAGCAGCCTCCACCTCTGTTTGTCCTATGTAAGTTTCTGTTATTTCCTGCCTAAGCGCTCTGGGTGTTTTCCCCATAGCCTCAACACAAGAGATAGCAGGGCCAGAGCTGCGTGTAGTCCTCCCGCTAGAGGTGGGCTCCCGCCTGGCCCCCAATATCACCAAATTAATATTTTTCTAGTCTCTTTTGTGTGTGGCCTTCTCCAGAACCCGAACCCTGAACCATGTGGGACGTGAAAGGGGCTCCTGCACTGTTCCCTTTCAGTTTCAGCTCTTTGTACTTAACGGAGAAAATAGAAGCTGTCCAATAGGAACTCGTCCTCATTCACCCCTGCCAAGTATTCATAGTTCCGAATGAATTGAAGCTCTCTGCCTTCCTTTCTGGTTCCAAAAGGATCTCTGTTTTATCAAAAGCCACCCCTCTGCTTGGTTTGGGATCCCATCCACTCTCACTCTCATAGCCTTTGCTCCTGCAACTGCTTCTCTCTTTCTCCTCCTTCATAATTTTCTTCTCTCCTGGCTCATTCCCATCAGCGTACTACATGCTACAGTAACCTTACATTTTAATTCCAATTCCTTGTCTCCCAAAGCTACTCTGCCATAGTTTTCTCTCTTTCACAGCAAAACTGTGGGAAAAGTTGTTTGGAGTTGTTCTCTTTCTTGTCTTCTAAACTCTACTTAGCCTCCTCCAGGGTAATTTGGATTTGCACTATTCTACAAGGACTGATACTGTCATAGTTTCCAAAATCCTGTATTATAAATAGCTATTTGATTGACTTCTCAACAGCAGTCTTTTTTTTTTTTTTTTTTTTTTTCTTCTCAAGGCTTCTACAACAGCATTTTTGATGGTTTCAAACATTTATCCATCATGAAAGTGCTAGGAATTAAATGATATTATTATTATCCCTGTTTTTCAAAGGAGGAAACATAAACCCCAAAGCTAGTATTGGACAAAATCAAAACTCAAATTTAACTTTTCTCTATCCACATCTTATTCTGATTCCACTTTTTCTAAGAGCTCCTATACTTCCATTTATCATGAGCTCTAAGTGAATTGCAAATTAATCTTCTGTCCCTCTGATCCATTAAATTGGCGCCATCTGGAGGCAGTGATTCCTTTCCCCCTTTCCCACTTCCTGTGTCAAACCTAGGGTTCTCAAAGGTGTTGGGGCTTATTATGAAATGCTATAAACCACTGGAACTTAAAATCCCATAATGCCGACTAAGAACTTCTTTACTTGTAGGAAATTTGTCACAGTAAAATATGAATGCATAGAAACTGTATATGGGAAGTGACTATAAAAGTTGGTATGTTGGGGTTAAGGAGCGGCTGTCATGAATTAGTCAAGTTTTTGAGGACCAAGGGCATTTATGAAGAGGAGGCCTGCTATGTAGACCACAAAACTTAGAGAAATTCCAACCTGAGGGTGATTAAGCAGGTAGTTCACAGCTTCTTCAAAGTACTCCAGGTGGAGGGTTTCTACGCTCTTGGGGAGGTCTTCATAGCCATAATAAGCCAGAGCCATCACAGCAAAACCTTTCCCAGCCAGGAGACTAGCTCGATATTCTGGAAGGCCACCTCCCACTCCAAAAATGTCCACAATCCCAGGAAAGGGTCCAGGTCCTTTGAAAGAAACAAAACACAAAATTAAACTATTCCTTAAACACTTTTTAACAAAATTAATTTTAGAGAGACAAGAAAAGAGAGATAGAAATATCTATTGGGTGCCACTTGCACACTACATACAAGCCCACAACCTGAGCACATGCCATGACCTGTGATCTGGTGCGTGGAAGAACGCTCAACCGAGCCACACCAGCCAGGCTATTAATGAAACTGTATAGCAAGCATGTCAAACTCAAAGGTTAACACGGGCCAAATAAACAGGGTTTAAGTTTATGTGGGCCACAAAAAAAAAAAAAAAAAAAAGCTTCAGTTTTCATAGAAACGTAGGTTTATTTCAATAGAGACATGCTAAATACAAAGGGCAGAAATAAATGAGTAATCGTTAACAAAATAACAATATTTTAATAAAAACTAATATTTTTCTTGAACATTTACTTACCAAACACTGAATAATTGCATAAATTAGTAAGCATAATACAAATAAATCTATTTTTCTTGTTCTGCAAAAGCAAAATATTTCTTGTTGTGCACGCCAAACAAGTCAGTACAAGAATAATGGCATGGCAATCAGCTGCTAAAATATTCACTGCCAGTATTAGTGGAGAGAAATGGTGCACCTGTGCGTAAGGCACGTAAGGGAAATGAATGCAACACGATTGTAGTAATCAATCAGTCATTAGCGGACGTTGTAGTTCATTATTAATAATTATGCATAACTGGGTATTGTAAGAATTAAGTTATGAAATGTGTATTAAAATGTTTCTTACATATTATTATTGACTGTGCTACAAAAATAGTCATTGTGATCCCTGGGCTACGAGTTTGACATGCTGGCTCTACAGTGATGTCAAAAGCCAATTGTTGCCTACTTGGTAACGTCAAAGTTTTCTTCATAATCAGAAATGCGGAAAGACCCCTGGTCTTTAGAGATCCAGACAATGGCATAGACTAAAGCCCCACAGGTTTTCATGAAGATTATGAATTACTTTGTGGTTAAAAATAATTTACGGACAATGAAAACAGCAAAATCATTGCCCTCCCCCCCCAAAATTGACAATGCCAAATGCTAGTGAGAGTGCAGGGCAATTGGAACCCTCACACATTGCTGGTAAAAAGGCAAAATTGTACAGCCACTTTGGAAAAACAGTTGGGCAGTTTTGTATAAAGTTAAACATAAACTTACCATATGATCTAGCAATCTCACTCCTAGGTATATTTACCAAGGAGAAATGAAGATTTGTATCCACACAAAAACTTGTATGCAAGGGTTTGTAGTGACGTTATTCATAATCTTCAAAGATTTGAAACCCACATGTCCTTCAAGTGGTGAGTGTATAAACAACCAGATAATGGAGTACTACTAAAAAACAAGATACAGCCGAAACCGGTTTGGCTCAATGGATAGAGCGTCGGCTTGGGGACTGAAAGGTCCCAGGTTCGATTCCGGTCAAGGGCATGTACCTTGGTTGCGGGCACATCCCCAGTAGGGGGTGTGCAAGAGGCAGCTGATCGATGATTCTCTCTCGTCGATGTTTCTAACTCTCTATCCCTCTCTCTTCCTCTCTGTGAAAAATCAATAAAATATATTAAAAAAAATAAAAAAAATAAAAAAAAAAAATAAAAAACAAGATACATCAAGCAACACAAATGAATCGCAAATGCATTATGCTAGACAAAAGGCTACATACCCTGTATGAATTTGATTGTTTCATTCAATTTATCATTTTTATTGTTGTTGGACAGTTGTTTTTGCTCTTAAAAACAATACCTCTTGGTGCACACGAACCAGGAGTAGAATGATACAGTCAACTTTCTAAGTAAAACATTGTTTTCTTGCCCTGGCTGGTTTGGCTCAGTGGATGGAGCGTCAGCCTGCGGACTGAGGGGTCTCAGGTTCGATCCAGTCAAGGCCATGTACCTGGGCATATCCCCAGTAGGGGGTGTGCAGGAGGCAGCTGATCTATGTTTCTAACTCTCTATCCTTCTCCCTTCCTCTCTGTAAAAAATCAATTATATATATAATTGTTTTCTTGCCCAGCCAGCGTGGCTCAGTGGTTGAGCATTGACCTATGAACCAGGAGGTCATGGTTCGATTCCTGGTCAGGGTATATACCCAGATTTTGGGCTCAACCCCCAGTGTGGGGCATGCAGAAGACAGCCAATCAATGATTTTCTCTTACCATTGATGTTTCTATCTCTCCCTTCCACTCTGAAAGCAATAAAAAAATATTTTAAAAGAGTTTTTAAATTATTTCCAGCCCTGGTCAGTGTTGTTCAGTGATTAGTATTGGCTTGTGGACTGAAGGGTCTCAGATTTGAATGCCAGTCAAGGGCACGTACCTGTATTGCAGGTTCAATCTCTGGCCCCAGTTGGGGAATGTGCGGAAAGCAGCCAATTGATGTGTCTTGTTCGCATGGATATTTCTCTCTCTCCCTCCTGATTTGCCCACTTGCTTAAAAAAAAATCAGCCCTAACTTATTTGGCTCAGTGGATAGAGCATTGGCCTACAGACTGAAGGGTCCCAGGTTTAATTCTGGTTAAGGGCATGTACCTTGGTGCTGGGCACATCCCCAGTGGGGAGTGTACAGGAGGCAGCTGATTGATATTTCTACCTCTCTATCCCTTTTCCTTCCTCTCTGTAAAAAGTCAATAAAATAGATTTTATTTATTTATTTATTGATTGATTGATTAATTGATTATGGCATCACATAATTGTCCTCATCCCCCCCATTCCCATCCCAAACCCCTCCCCACATATGCCCCCACCCCCCTGTTGTCCATGGCCACTGGTTAGGCTTATATGCATGCACACAAGTTTGGTTGATCTCTCCCCTTTACCCCCACCCTCCCCTACCTTCCCTCTGAGATTTGAGAGTCTGATCGCTGCTTCTCTTTCTCTGGGTCTATTTTTGTTCATCAGTTTATGTTGTTCATTATTTCCTCTAGATGTGTGAGATCATGTGACCCTTGAAAGAACCGAAACTGAGACAAGCCATAATGGTTATGCTGAGAGAGAAATGAATCAGTCTGTAGTGAGTTCCTTTCTGAGCCAACAAAATATATTTTAAAAAATCAATGGAAAAATATCCTCAGGTGAGGATTAACAACAACAAATCCCCCCCCCCCCCCCAGGAATAGATGAATATATTCCTTTTAGCAGTGTGAACTCCTTTTCCTCTACATACTTGTTAACAATTGGTAATACAGTATTAGCCGAAACTGGTTTGGCTCAGTGGATAGAGCATCAGTCTGCGGACTGAAAGGTCCCAGGTTCGATTCTGGTCAAGGGCATGTACGTTGGTTGCGGGCACATCCCCAATGGGGGGGTGTGCAGGAGGCAGCTGGTCGATGTTTCTAACTCTCTGTCTCTCTCCCTTCCTCTCTGTGAAAAATCAATAAAAAAATATATTAAAAAAAACAAAAACAAAAAACAATTGGTAATATTAGACTTTTAAATTTTGAGGGTTTGAAATGTGTAGTTTTATTTTGCATTTCCCTGATTCCTAATAGTATAAGTATCTTTTAAAGAAATCCTCACCAAGGACATGTTTGACTTTAGAGAGGAAGAGAGAGAGAAAACAAGAAGTGATGTGAGAAAGAAATATTATAATAGTTGTTTGCCTCCCATTCTCTCCCCAACTGGGATCAAACCCTCAACCTAGGAATATGTCCTGATTGAGAATAGAATCTGCAACCATTTGGTGTACCAGACGACACACCATTTGGTGTACTGAGCCACTTGATAAGGTCAGGATAAGCGTCTTTTTATTTTCTCATTGGCCAATTGCTTTTTATGTAATGGAGAAATTATCCAATAACTTCAAAAGATTTCCAGTTAATAGCAAGAGGCCTTCCTCCTTCATGCTAATTTTCTTAAACCTTAATATATATATACTGTGGGAGCCTGGCCTGTATGGCTCAGTGAACCTAGGAACCAAGACGTCATCAGTTCAATTTCCGGTCAGGGCATATGCCCAGGTTTTGGACTCCCCACTTGAGGCTGTGCAGGAGGCAGCCAATTGGTGATGTTTCTCTCTCATTGATGTTTCTATTTCTCTCTCCCTCTCTCTAAAAATCAATAAAAACATATTTTAAATATATATATAAATATATATATATATATATATATATATATATATATATATATATATAGTGGGAATTATAAGCAAAATTGTAAAATTGAGAAACCTTTAGGAAATTAAAAACTTGAAACTTCCTATAAATGTTTTTTTTTTTTTAAATATATTTTATTGATTTCTTACAGAGAGGAAGGAGAGGGATAGAGAGTCAGAAACATCGATGAGAGAGAAACATCGATCAGCTGCCTCCTGCACACCCCCCACCAGGGATGTGCCCGCAACCAAGGTACATGCCCTTGACCATAATCAAACCTGGGACCCTTCAGTCCGCAGACCGACGCTCTATCCACTGAGCCAAACTGGTTTTGGCAGTTTTTGTGGTTTTTTGTTTGTTTGTTTTGTTTTGTTTGTTTTAATTACAACTGACTGGAAAATATTGTGCTAAGTGAAGCTAAGTGAAATAAGCCAATCTGAGAAAGACAAATATCACATGATCTCACTTATTTGTGGAATCTAATGAATAAAATGAATTGACCAATAAAATAAGACCCAAAGCATGGAGGCATGGAACAGACTGACATACCTCAATGTGTGACTAGGACGAGAAGAGATAAACCAAAGAACTTATATTCTTACTAGAGTCCAGTGCATGGATTCATGCACCATGGGGTCCCTCAGCCTGGCCTGTGGGGATCGGGCCAAAACTGGCTTTCTGACATCTCCCCAGGGGTCCTGGATTGTGAGAGGGTGCAGACCAGGCCAAGGGACCCCACCAGTGCACTCTCGGGCTGGGGAGAGACCACAGGAGGGCTCCCGGGGGTGTCCAGCCCGGCTTGCCCAGTCCCCATGGACTGGACCTCAGCAGCAAGCTAACCTATGAGTGGGAGGGTTTTCCCTCTGGTGGTCGGTGTACTACGGTGGAACACTTAGCATATTAGGCTTTTATTATATAGAACTAGAGGCCTGGTGCATGCCATTTGTAAGGAGCAGACCTAAGCCAGCAGGCAGACATCCTCCAGGGGGTTCTTAGTGCTGCAGCAGAGGTGAGAGAGGCTCCCACCACTGCCCCTGGACTCACCAGCTGTGAGCCCAGCTTCCGGCTGAGCAGTGCTCCCCCTGTGGGAGCACACTGTCCACTGGGGACAGCTCCTGCATTGAGTATCTGCCCCTGGTGGTCAGTGTGCATCATAGCATCTGCTTGTTCTGCTGTTTGGTCAATTTGCATATTAGGGTCTTATCATATAGGCTAGGATAGGATATGCATAGTCCATGGACAGGGGCAATAGGGTAGTGAAGACCTGGGGGGTGGATAGCGGCTGGGAGAGGGGGATAAAGGGAGGGAAATGGGAGATATCTGTAATAGTATCAACAATAAAAAAATAACTTTAAAAATTACAACTGTTTTTTCCTTTTCTTTAGATCCCTCCAGTTGGGGGATGGAACTTGCAACACAAGTATATGCCCTGGCCAGGAGTCCTACTGGCAGCCCTTCGGTTCACAGGCCCATGCTCAACCAGCTGGGCCACTCAGGAGGGGCAGGGTATCTTTTAACTGATCTCTCAGCTTTGAAACTGGCAGAGCCACCTCCCAGCCAGCCTTACATTCCGTTCACGTCTCCTTGACATTTTAAGGCCCCAAAGACCTCCTGAACATTGGGAGCTACCTCCATCCTCTCAGTGGAAGCGGAGGAAGTAAAACATATATATATATATGCAGAAAAAATGGGAGCGATGTCACTCACCTGGCGGCAGGAAGAGCGTGCCGCGCACCCGGCCCGCGCGCACCGGCTCCCGCCGCACCCCGGGCGCCAGAAAGTGGCGCTCGTGCACCGTCCGGCCGAGGAGCCGTCCTCCGTCAGGCTCGTGGCCGTCGAGCACCTCCAGCTCCACGGCGAAGGGCGTCTGCACGTCCCGCTTCACCAGCCGCAGGAAGGGCTTCTCGGGCTCCAGGGCCCAGAAGAGCCCCATGGGCTCCAGCCCCGCGAAGCTGCCGCCCAGCGCGGGCGCGCGCGCCAGGTCCAGCTCGCCGCCGGCGCTGGCGCGGTAGCGCGCGTGGGCCTGGAAGCGCGCGCCCTTCTCGTCGCTCAGGGACGTCCGCAGCGTGACCGGCTGCTCCGGCGCCAGGCCGCGCACCACGATGCTCAAAGGCTCGTCCCAGCAGCTGCGGCCCGCGGGCTCCAAGGTCACCGATGCCGCCATCCTGGCAGGGGCCCAAGAGAAGGGTCCTTGAGCGCCCAACTTTGGAGTTCTGCGCGGTGCCCAGCACCTCAGGCCCCATCGGCAGAGTCCAGACACTCGCAGGACCGCGAGAGAAGAGTCCATCGTTTTTTTGCGACTTAATTTCAGACCTCGGACCAACTGAATGTGGGGATCTGGAGAGAGTTAGAACCGGTGCTTGACAGCCTCTACTGGCAGGCTGTCCATCTGCAGGCTGAGAGCCTAATAGGCCAGGGCAGCCTGCTGCGTGGAACCTGGCCCTGCCAATCAGCAGCCCAGTCTGTTTTTTGTTGTTGTTAATCGTCTTGGGGGGGCGGGGGGCGGGGGAATGTTCCCATTGATTTTTAGAGAGAGTGGAAGGGAGGGGGAGAGACAGAGACGCATCAATTGGTTGCCTCCCTCATAAGCCTGACCAGGGCCATGTAGTACATGTAATAGACAGGAATCGAACTTGGAACCCTTCAGTCCCAGGTCAACGATCTATCCACTGAGCCAAAATGGCTAGGCTGTAGCCTATGTTTGAAAGCAAGAGAGATCAAACACACAAGAACATGCTCAAAAACTCCTGGCTGGAAAACCTCCACCCTTTTGGGGGAAGAATTTCCTAGTTCAAAACACACACACACACACACACACACACACACACACACACACAAAGAGAGAGAGAGAGAGAGAGAGAGAGAGAGAGAGAGAGAGAGAGAGAGAGAGAGAATTTCCTCGTTCTGCCTCTCAAACGCCCTTGGGCCTGGGCAGAGGATTGTGCCAGGGTTGCCACTGAAGGAGCCGGGCATAAAGCCATCTCCAGTCCCCACTCTTAATGGCTAAATAGTGCAGGGCTGGAATCGAGTTTTAGCACTTTGTTGATAATGATCATAGGTCTTTTAAAATGTGCAGCAGGGTATTTTGCTTGTATTATCTGTGCATCTGATTACCTTCCACACCTTGTCACATCTAAGGGGCCTGGCATATTACTGTGTGAGTAACAACAGCCAAACGAGGTAATAATTATTGTTATATACTGGATTCTCATGTTATTTCTAGGCGAATGGTATCTCCTCCTCATCCTGGATTTTCCTACTTTTTCATGAATTATAGATTTTTACTCTGTGGTGGATTTTTTCATCAAATTTCAGTTCAGGCCTCTTCCAATGCTTTGTACTTGATTTTACATTTATAATTTCACTAGAGGCCCAGTGCATGAAATTTGTGCACGGGAGAGGGGTTGGTCCCCTCAGCCAAGCCAGTATCCTCTCCAATCTGGGACCCCTCTCACAATCCTGGACCGTTGGCTCCTAATTGCTCACCTGCCTGCCTGCCTGGTCACCCCTCATTGCCTCTGCCTGCCAGCCTGATCACCCCTAACTGCCACATCTGTCGACCTGGTTGCCCCTAACTGACCCCTCCCTGCTGGCCTGGTCACCTCTTACTGCCCCCCCTGCTGGCCTGGTCACTCCAACTGCTCCCCTCTGCCGGCCTGGTTGGCCCTAACTGCCACCCCCTCTGCCACCTAATCACCCCTCACTACCCTCCTGCCAGCCTAATTGCCCCCAACTTCCCCACCCCTGCTGGCCTGGTAGCCCCACACAGCCTACTGTTCAGTCGTTTGGTTGTCCCTCACTAACCCCCCTGCCGGCCTGGTTGTAGGCAGCCATCTTGTGAGGTGTGATGGTCAATTTGCATATTACTTCTTCAATATATAGGATATCCTTTTTAGTAGAGAAATCTGCAAACTGCATATTCTTTAAGCACCCTATTGACCTCAAGCAAATTACTAACCTAAATTGTCAGGAGGCAAAAATACAGAAAAGCATTTATTTGGGGTTTAAAGGAGCTGCAAATCTGGGGACACTGATTCAGGTAGCAACCCAAAGTGTCTGCCAGAGAAGTCAGGGGATTTTTATTTTATTATTATTTTAAATATATATCTTTATTGATTTCAGAGGGGAAGGGAGAGGGAAGGAGAGACAGAAACATCAATGATTAGAGAGAATCATTGATTGGTTGACTCCTGCACATCCCCTACTGGGGATAAAGCCCACAACCCAGGCATGTGCCCTTGGCTGGAATCGAACCTGGGATCCTACAGTCTGCAGGCTGACGCTCTATCCACTGAGTCAAACCAGCTAGGGCAGTCAGGAGATTTTTAAAGGCAAAAAGGGAGTTTGCATAAATCATTCATAAAGAATTTAAATTGGTGCTGGGGACAGAAAACTAACCTTGGCTACACAAAATTAATTGCTAAAGCTATCTCGAAGTAAAAAGTGCATCTCTGCGAGGAGTTGCAGGTGTTCTTACAGCATCCTAGAATATTTATAGTTTTGCCTATTTCCAAAGTTCATGTTCTGTCCAGTAAGGATGTGCATAAGACACCCCCCCCCTTTTTTTTTAATGGCCTCTAGGCTCCATTTTATTTATTTTTTATTTTTTAATATATTTTATTGATTTTGTACAGAGAGGAAGGGAGAGAGATAGTTAGAAACATGGATGAGAGAGAGTCATCGATCAGCTGCCTCTTGCACACCCCCTACTGGGGATATGCCCGCAACCAAGGTATATGCCCTTGACCGGAATCTAACCCGGGACCCTTCAGTCCCCAAGCCGACACTCTATCCATTGAGCCAAACCGGTTTCGGCTAGGCTCCATTTTAAAGCTCCTTAACACAAGTGACTTCATTTTATTTCACTTTTGACAAAATAGCCAGATATTTCTCCAGCAAAATAGCTTTAATCGGGAACAACAGAAATTTGTAATTTGAGACATGCGATCGAAAGGAAAACCACTGTGAGTCCAGAGACACCAAGGAGAGAAAAGCTCTCTCATGGACGTGGGAAGGCAAAGGGTGTTGCTTAAGGCCTCTGCCTCCCTGGAGAGCACTGTGACGATTGCTCAATCAGAACATGGTTTAATTTTATTTTTTATTAACAGTGCCGAGTGGGTTTTAGTCAAGCAAGCTGTAGCCACCCACAGGAAAGACTGTCACACATGGTTTAGATTAGGTTAACACCTCGTCTTGAGACTATTGTCCAGACGATCCAAATTCAACATACCTGGCTAATCCCGAATCCCTTTCTACCTGCTCAGTTAAATTTTCCTTGTTAATCCCAAATCACAATCATCTCTTTGCCTCCAAAGTCACAGCTCCCTTGAAACCACCCCCCTGGTCCTATTCCGCTGCCTTGGAAAGGGTAAGAGCACTGGCCTCTGTAGCAGTAAGAATTGGGCTTGAACCCTCGCTTACTTGAGTAAATTTTTTAATGTAAGCCTCATTTTTTTTTTTTTTTCATATTTAAAACAGAGATAATGGCCGAAACCAGTTTGGCTCAGTGGATAGATCGTCAGCCTGCAGACTGAAAGGTCCCAGGTTCGATTCCGGTCAAGGGCATGTACCTTGGTTGTGGGCATATCCCCAGTAGGGGGTGTGCAAGAGGCAGCTGATCGATGATTCTCTCTCATTGATGTTTCTAACTCTCTATCCCTCTCTCTTCCTCTCTGTAAAAAATCTATTTCTTTACAATAGATTTTTAAAAATATATTTTAAAAATAAAAATAAAACAGAGATAATGGCAGTATCTATGTCACTGCATTTTTGTGAGTACCTGCCATTAGTTAGACATGCAGCCCTACCCGGTTTGGCGCAATGGATAGAACTCAGCCTGTGGGATGAAGGGTCCTGGGTTCAATTCTAGTCAAGGGCACATGCCCCGGTTTTGGGCTAACCCCCAGTAGGGAGCGTACAGGAGGCAGCCGATCAATGATGCTCTCTCATCACGATGTTTCTACCTCTTTATCCTTCTCCCTTCCTTTCTGAAATAAAAAAATATACTTTAAAAAGTAGTAAGGCATGTCATACTCCAGCAAAGGGCACCTCTTTTCTCCGAACCCTTACCCTGTAAGCCACTCCAGAGCAAGAAGCCTGCCTGCAGTGTCTGTATCTTTATTCTTCCTGCCTGCAGTGTCTGTATCTTTTTTCTTCCTATCGCATAGAGTTGTACCAAACAAGGTAACATATCTGAAATACTGAGCACAATGCCCAGCATAAAATGCTCAGTCAACATTAAAGGTTACTTCATACTTTTGTTCCTTTGCAACGACTAACACAGAACCTCATCTAGGTGACAAACCAGGGTGTGATTGCCAAGCCTTCCCTCGCTGGCACACCTCGGTTTCCTCATTCCCATTAGGGTAGGGGTGTCGAACTCAATCAGAGAAGGGGCCAAAATCTAAAATCCAGCCTAAATCGCGGGCCGAATGGTTTACTGAACAGTCATAAACTGACAATGTCATAAACTGACAGCGGAGTGCAGTGATGACAGCGCGGTGCGGGCCACATTGCAAGGCCTGGCGGGCTGGATCTGGCCCGCGGGCCTTGTGTTTGACACATGTGCATTAGGGTGATGACACACAGCTGGCAGCCTGTGGATGCTCAGTAAATATTAGGCCAGCTCCCTTTCCCGTCTTCTATTTACCCCTGAAGGTCCTGGTTCCTTCAGATGGTCTGCAAGCTGGCAGCTCCTCAGGATGAGAACCTGGAAGATGTCAGTCTTTTCATCTGTAACGCTGACATTATTTTAGGTGCTCTTCTTGCCCCCGCTTTGCCCATCACTTTACCCTCTCCTCCTGCCGCCTCCCAGGGCTCTGAGGTCCTGAGGAGTCCGCTGGACCACACCCATCAGAGCACAGGCCCCGCCTGGTCCCTCTGTCTTCCTGCCTTCCGCCCCATTTCCTCTCCGCCCTCCCCAAACGCCAGACTCCACTATGGCCTTTGAGTTCCCAATGCTGTTCCTTTCTCAGTCTCTGGCTCGCCTTTCCGCACCTCCCGGCTCCCCAACTGCCGCCCCCCCTCCACACACACCCTCCGGCTCCCTCCCCGCACTCACCTGCACTTTCCCAGCGCCTCCACCGCCTGCCAGTGCTGGGTGCAGCCCTGCAGCCAGGCCGCCTGGGGCTGCGCACCTCCCGCCGCGGGGAGGCCTCGCCAGCTGGACCGGCTGCACCAGCCGCCTCCGGGAACAGCCACAACAGCCTCCGCCAACGTTCCGTCCTCGCGCCAACTCTCTGGTTATTATTATTTTTAAAATTATACTTATTATTTAAGTATATTTTCATTGATCTGAGAGAAGAGGGAGAGAAACATCTGTCTGTTGCCTCCTGCATGCACCCTGACAGGGGACCCAAACCACTCACTGGGCATTGAGCAGGGAATGGGACAACACTCAACCAACTGAGCACACCGGCCAGGGCTTTTTTGTTTGTTTGTGTTTTGAGAGTATTAAAGCTGCGGACACTGGAACAAGGAAGCGCCCAGGGTAGAGGAAGTAACAGGAGAGAGGCTAGGCGGGATGTGAGCCTCAGGCGGGCTGCTTAGGCTCACTGAAATGGCAGAGGAAAGGGTGTCTTTGGGAGAGGTCCAGAGGGGTTAGCTCTGGAGGAGCTGCTGCTGCTGCCCATTGCTCCCCTGTTTGCAGTTCCCTGTTTGCCAGCCCCCCCAGAGTTTAGGAGAGGCATGCCTGCGGAGGAAGAGGAGGTGGAAGGGAAAGACAAGGATGGAGTGTGCACCAAACACAGTTAATTTTGATAGAGGCATCAGCCTGAAGGGTCCTGGGTTCGATCCTAGTCAAGGGCACATGCCTGAGTTTCGGGTTCGATCCAAGTACAGGGGCGTGCAGGAGGCAGCCAATCCGTGATTCTCTCTCATCATTAATGTTTCTGTTTTTCTCTTCCCTCTCCCTTCCTCTCTGAAATTATATATATGTGTGTGTATATATATATATATATATAATTTTAAAGAAGCCACTCACAATCTCTACATATTAAAAAAAAAAAAAAAAGTTCATGTTATGGCCCTGGACTGTTTGCTCACTAGTTAGAGCATCGGTCTGCCAGGGATCTTAGGTTCAATTCCTGTTCAAGGTCATGTACTTCTTTTTTCTTTTTAAATATATTTTATTGATTTTTTACAGAGAGGAAGAGAGAGGGATAGAGAGTTAGAAACATCAATGAGAGAGAATCATCGATCAGCTGCCTCTTGCACACCCCCTACTGGGGATGTGCCTGCAACCAAGGTACATGCCCTTGACAGGAATCGAACCTGGGACCTTTCAGTCCACAGGCTGATGCTCTATCCACTGAGCCAAACCGGTCTCGGCAAGGTCATGTACTTCTGATGAAGGTTCTGCAGCCCCAGAAAAGCTGTGTGTGGGAGATAACCAATCAATATGCCTCTCTCAAGTCCATGTTTCTCTCTCTCTCTCTCTCTCTCTCTCTCTCTCTCTCTCTCTCTCACTCTCTCTCTCTCTCTCCTCCCTCCCTTCCACTCTAGAAATCAATGAGAAAAATATCCCCTGGTGAGGATTAAAAAACAAAACAAAACAAGACACGAAGAGTCTCCTTATAAAAAGAGTACAATTTGTTGATAATCTAGCCAGGATCTGGGGAGCAGGGGAGGTGGAACTGAACTGTGAAAGGAAGCAGATTAAGTGGGGACAGACATGAAAGGGGAATGGAAAAGGCCCCAAGACTGAAGCATGCCAGAGCTGGGTTCATGTGTTCCCTGCTTTGCCAAGACTCTATAGGACTTAAGAACTCCTGTGGGGGAAAATATTGAGCTGCACAGAAAGATTTATCTTTCTTCCCTCCCTCCCTCCCTCCCTCCCTCCCTCCCTCCCTCCCTCCCTCCCTCCCTCCCTCCTTTTCTTCCTCCCAATCCTACCTAAGGATATTTTTCCATTGAGTTTTAGAGAGAATGGAAGGGGAAACACTGACGTGAGAGACACACCGATTGATTGCCTCCGCACGGTCCCAGCCAGGGCCAGGACCAGCCTGCACACATGGTCCATGCCCCTGACCAGAACTGTACTCAGGACCCTTCAGTTCGCAGGCCGTCGCTCTTTCCACTGAGCCAAACTGGCTAGGGCTAAAGATTGATTTTTTTTCTTTTCTTTTCCATACTCTACCCACTGAGCCAAACCAGCCAGGGTGTAAAGATTTATTTTTCAAAGAACGACGAAGAAGCCCACTTTGTCAGCAACCAACGAAATTTCCAGAAGCTCAGCTCACAAAGAAGGAAGCTTAGTAAATAACTGAAAACACCCCTGATTGAGCCCCAAGGTTCTGTGAGCAGACTCATGAATTCTAACGCGGTGGCTGCCGAGTAACCAATGTAAACAGCTTGGAACATAGGAAACTAAGGAAGGCTTAACAGCAAAATCCTGCTTCCCTTGGAAGACTTGTGGGAGGCTATTTTGAAGGTAATTTCAACACACTGCTGCTTTCCTGGTGTCTGAAAGGAGTTTACTGGCTCAGCTGACTGAGGAGAGGCGGTCTGAAGCGGATGGAAAGGTTTGGGATTAGGTGTCAAAGGATCAGGATTGCTCCAGGGGCTCACCAGTCCTGTGATCTGAGTCACATCTCTTCTCTAAGACTAAGAACAGGTCACCTTTGTGGCAGTTCCCACAGCAGACAGCAGTATAGTTGTGTGATTACATGGCTAGGAATGGGAATGAGAAGGCAGGGGGGGAAAAGTGGAGGAAACTTTCTGATGAGAAAAAGGCAGCAGGGAAAGGATTTAAAACAAGTCCCCTCTCCCGCTCTCCCTACCAGCCAAACTTCCTTCATACACCCCACAGATACCTCTTTTTTTAAAAAATTTCTTTATTGATTAAGGTATCACATATTTGTCCTCAACCCCCCATTCCAATCCCCCACCCTCCCCACTCATGCCCCCACCCCCCTATTGTCCTTGACCACTGGTTAGGCTCATAGGTGTGCACATAAGTCCTTTGGTTGATCTCTCCCTTTTGTCCCCACCCTCCCTTTGAGGTCTAACAGTCTGACCCATCGCTCCTTATCTCTGGGTCTGTTCTTTTTTTTCTTTTTAAAAAATATATTTTATTGATTTTTTACAGAGAGGAGGAAAGAGGGATAGCGAGCTAGAAATGTTGATGAGAGAGAAACATCGACCAGCTGCCTCTTGCACACCCCCTACCGGGGATGTGCCCGCAACCAACGTACATGCCCTTGACCGGAATCGAACCTGGGACCTTTCAGTCCACAGACCGACGCTCTACCACTGAGCCAAACCGGTTTCGGCATCTCTGGGTCTGTTCTTGTTCATCAGTCTATGTTGTTCACACAGATACCTCTTGGTGCTGTGATTTCTTTAATGTGTTGTAATTCCGCCCCCCCCCCCCCATCTTGATGCAGAGGGTCCTTTAACAATAGCTAGGATGGGTGGGAAGAGATCAACTAGAGAACTTGTATGCATATATATGCATCACCGATGGACACAGACAGCAGGCCTGGGTGTGGGTGGGATAGAAGGAATCAATGGAGTAAAAAGGGGGCATATGTAATACTGTCAACAATAAAGGTTAAAAATAAAAAACAAACACTATGAGAAGCTGACTGCCCTCTGGGTGCTACTTCAGAATTTGAGAATCTGTGGGTGGAGGTGAGATTGTATTACCTTTTTAAAGCTTTCAGACATGAACTGTGCTAAGGTTTATCTCTTTTTAATCTTTCCTTCTGTGGCAGTTTCTACTGCTTTAATAACAGAAGGAAGAAAGCAAAATATTGCTCTTTTTCCACATACTATTCAGTCCATTTCAACAATTTCTGCAGAATAACAGTGCCGGACCCAGGAGGTGAGGGTAGGGAACAGGGAAGGCGAAGAGAGAGTGGAACTAAATTTGGAACTTCTGAGATATCACACATTTTGAGCCTGGATTCTTGTATCAGGTTTTAACTGAAGGCATGTAGTTTAACCCTCCCGAACCCACACCTGCCTGTCCACCCAAGTTCCTAAAAGTGCAGAGAGAACGCTGGGGATTGCTGCCTACCAGAGTGCAGGGCCTCGTCTGCACTTATGCCAGGTTGGAATAACTGTAGTATGCCATTTATTCCACTCCGTATGCTGGCAATGCTCAAAGGCACCTGAGACCTGCTACTCTGCTTTGGGTTCTTCAGGCTGTTTGATGGAGGAGAGGACTGTGCCTCACAGTGTTGGTCCAGATAACATTTAAGTTTGGATAATATAAATATGGAGTCTCCAAACTCTATTCATAGGCATTTTCTTCCCTCTCTATGCTTCATCTTCTCCTCCTTCTCCTCCTTTCCCTCCTCTTCCTCCTCTTCTCCCTCTTCCTTCTTCTTTAATCCTCACCGGAGGATATGTTCATTGATTTGAGAGAGAGAGAGAGAGAGAGAGAGAGAGAGAGAGAGAGAGAAACACTGATTGGTTGCCTCCTGTATGCACTTTGACCAGGGATCGTACCCACAACCTTTTTGGTGTGCTAGACATTGGTCCAACCAGCTGAACCACCCAGATGGGGCTGTGCACCTTCTCTTTTAATTGCCTGCAGCTCAATACCACTAAACTGTTCCCTACGTGCCCAGTGCATCTAGTTGTGAGACCCTAGAGACTGGCCTTCTAAGGATAATAGTCCCAAGGCAACTTGGTTGGGAAGTGCAGAACCTGGCCTTCCAATTATCTTCTGACCAAATCCATCCAGGACAAGCCTCTTTGGATCAAACCTTATGACACTTTGTCCTGTCTCCATTCCTTTTCAAAATATATCTATCATGTGCTTTCTTCTTTTTATAATATTACAATAGTGACCTGGTGCACGGATTCATACTTTTTGAAAAGAAATTAATTAGAAGGTGGTCGGCAGGACGGGACTGGGCAAGATGGGCCAGACATGCCCTGGAGCCAACCTTCCGCGGTCCCTCCCCGGCATCTGCAGAGTGAGTGGGATCCCTCTGGCAGGTGGGGGTCCCTCGGCCTGGCCTGCAGGGATCGGACTGAAATCGGCTATTTAACATCCCCAAAGTTTTGCTGTTACACATGGTGTGGAACGCACCAGATTCAGGGTGAACAGTGCCCCAGCAACAACATAACCCACAGCCGATGGTGAAATTGCATGGCCCCATGAGGAATTGGGCTCCCTCCTCTCTGGTTTTGGGGTGCATCACCCGAGAACTGCCACTGCCAAGTCACTGCACTTTGGCAGCTCCTGCATTGAGTGTCTGCCCCCTGGTGGTCAGTGCACATCATGGCGACTGGTCAGATGGTTGGACACTTAGCATATTAGCCTTTTATATAGAGAGATGATAACTATTCTTTGACAATCCTATATAATAAAAGACTAATACGCAAATTGTCCCCTTGGGAGTTCCACTGACAGGGAGTTTGACTGCTCACTATGATGTGCACTGACCACCAGGGGGTGGCGTGAAACAAAGGAAAGTCCAGGCTGGCAGCCAGCAGCTGGCAGCTGGGGGAAGGAAGGCTCCAGGCAGCACTGATGGCTGGCAGGCCTAGGAACCCTACCTGTGCACAAATTTCATGCACCAGGCCTCTAGTTTATAATAATTAATAATGATAACATGGTATTCTTTCTGGAATGTTGGCATTGTTGCCAAAGATTCTTTATGTCACAGGCTAATGGGCATATATCTAGGGATAACCCCCAATCATTCCATGTAGATAGTCATCTTGGGGTGAAACCAGTCCCCATCCTGTTTTTTATTTTTTATTTTTTTCACATCCTGCTTTTTAAGTGTTTAGGATCAAAATGCCCCCTGCCTTAGGAGAAAGTTATTGATATACTGATACGTTAAGAATTGTAAAATATTCCATTAGGCACTCCACAGGGCAGGAGAACACTAATATTGTTTTTATATAACAGTTTATTTTTAACTACTAAAAGTAGGCACTATTTCAGGAAAATTATCACCTTGTGACCATCTCTACCCCTGCCCTAACTTTTCTAGCTTAACTTTTAAATAACACCGGTGGTCTTGATCTAGCATCTAGAAGGGTTCAGCAATTTGGAGAGGGGGCTGTGCATAGATTAAATAAGAGTCCATGACGAAAGATAATTTTGAAAGGCTTTGGGGGTCAGAGTACCTAGCTAAAGAAACTAAGTTCTCCTTGTCTCCAGACCCCTTGCTTTTTATTAACACAAATTGTCCTAAGGCAAGGTGGAGATATACACTTCAAAGAGTAGGGTTTTGTACAGAAGCATTGTCAGATTGGGGAATTGCCTTCAGCTGTTCAGGTGTTTGGCCAACAGGAGGCAATAACATGTAGATTTAGATGCCCTGCATGAAGTGCCTGGCTAGCTCAGTCAGTAGAGCATGAGACTCTTAAGATGCCCTGCACTGTCTGGCAGCAAGCAATTTATATATCCTTTTCAGGTTTGAGGAAATACCATCCCAGCAGGTGATAATATATGTGGCTCAGCCCTTGTTGAATCCTCAAATTCCATCAACCTTTCGATGAAACTGGCTTCCAGCATTTAAATACTTAAAAATACTGGGGCCATGTTGCCTTCATGGTTGTGAAGAGATAGAACCACCAAATTCCATCTTATGTGCAAAAAATTCTAAAGCCATAGCATATCAATCATGTGGGACTTGATTTGAGTGAGGTTATCAGTTTTGACCTAGTGACATCTAGATGAAAGCTAGCCCTTAACAACAACAACAACAAAAATCCACTGAGAGATGAGATTTAATACACGAGCCAGTGGGATAAATCAAGCCCTAAGGAGAGAAGGTACTGTGGTGAGTGTTATAAAGGAAAGAGAAATAAGTCAGATCTGAGCTAAAGGGCACCTTGTACACAGGGCAAACAAAGCAGGATAATTGTGTCATTGTACATGAGGCCTACCCGCCCTCAGGGAATGGCAAGGCCAGCACAGTGAGTGGAGCTTGAACCAAGGCCAGTGTTGCCCAGAGGTTAAGTGCTCTGGAGCTGGAAAATGGCAGCTGGTTTGAAGCATCACTGCTCTACTTATGACCTGTGTAATCTGAAATAACTACCTACCTCTCTGAGGAAATGAAGACTATAATATCTTCCCTGTGTAAATCCCTTAGCAAAGTACTCTCTAATTGTAAATTATCATGATTAGTCCAAGTAAGTGCTTCAGAAGGAAAATTTTTTTCAAAGCACTAAACCCAGGCAGTGGTTATCTATAGTGTTTTCCATGCTAGCTAAAACCAGTAATTAAGGAAGAGCTAAGGTAGTTTATACAGCCGAAACCGGTTTGGCTCAGTGGATAGAGCATCGGCCTGGGGACTGAAAGGTCCCAGGTTCGATTTCGGTCAAGGGCATGTACCTTGGTTGCGGGCACATCCCCAGTAGGGGGTGTGCAGGAGGCAGCTGATCGATGATTCTCTCTCATTGATGTTTCTAACTCTCTCTTCCTCTCTGTAAAAAATCAATAAAAATAAATAAATAAATAAATAAATAAAGTGGTTTATACACTTGACAAAATATTTTGCAGCTATTAGAAATTCTAACAATGGCCGAAGCCGGTTTGGCTCAGTGGTAGAGCGTCGGTCTGCGGACTGAAAGGTCCCAGGTTCAATTCCGGTCAAGGGCGTGTGCATTGGTTGTGGGCGCATTCCTGGTGGGGGGTGTGCAGGAGGCAGCTGATCGATGTTTCTCTCTCATCGACGTTTCTAGCTCTCTATCTCTCTCCCTTCCTCTCTGTAAAAAATCAATAAAATATATTAAAAAAAAAAAAAAAAAAAAAGAAATTCTAACAATGATGACCATGAAACAATATGAAAAAGTACCAGGTGATTTTGAAGGCTAGCAAAGACAGGACAATAGAGAGCCATATATTTAATAATGTGAAGTGTCACAGTATTAAAACTTAAAACAACTGGCATGGACTAGAAATAATTTATAAATTTTCATATGACATGGAGGCCCAGATAGGTCAAGGAGGTTATAGAGCAGGCAGAAATTGAGCTGAGAAAATAGATAGAATTTGTGTTAAATATGGAAGAAAGGATATCTATATATATAAAAGGCTTAGTTTCTGACCATACGTCTGTGCGACCATCCACTGCTGGCCAGAATATATCATATGACATGCCCCTGATAATCTATATCTATAAAAGGCTATATGCTATGTGTCCATCTGCGTAATAACGTCACGTAGCAGCACCTGACTTCCTCTCCCTTGTGACCAGTGACCAGCCTCCTTGCAGTTTCTCCAGCCCAGGAACACGACTTGCTTTCTAGCCAGGTAGAAACATTTTACACTAACTAAATGTCTGTGATGTGTTTTCCTGGGCCTCATCTCCATTGATCCTCACAGAAGTCCTGGAGTAGGTAGATAGGAGACTTGGTGGAATCCTATTTTCTTTTCATTAGCCAGAAAATGGAGAATTAGAAAGCTTAGAAACTTGACCTGACTGAAAAGAAGTAAGAAATGGTGGAACTTGAAAATTACTTCAGGTTTTCTCACTGTGCAGAATATAGTTAAACACTTCTGCGGTTAAATATTTTATCTGCTGTTCTCCCTGTGTGGCCTACAATAATAATCTGCTTCATGTTGTTATTTACTGCTGTGTTGCTGACAACTACCTGAAAGAGAAGTTGGGGTGCTTCACTGGGCTGGAAGAAGTTTGGCTAAATCAGAAAGCAGGTCTCTTGCTGAAACCAGTTTGGATCAGGGAATAGAGCATCAGATTGTGGACTCAAAGGTCCCAGGTTCAATTCTGGTCAAGGGCATGTACTTGGTTGTGGGCACATCCCCAGTAGGTGGTATGCAAGAGGCAGCTGATCGATGTTTCTCTCTCATCAATGCTTCTAACTATCTATCCTAAGGTGACCAGATGTCCTGCTTTTGGCGGGACAGTCCCGATTTTTAACAATTCTTTCCAAAAATCAGGACTGTTTTAAAACGCCGAGGGACGCAGGACAAATTGTTAAAAATTGGGACTGTCCAGCCAAAAGCAGAACGTCTGGTCACCTTAATCTATTTTTCTCTCTTCCTCTCTGGAAAAAAATCAATAAAATATATATTTTAAAAAATAAGAGAAAGCAGGTCTAACTAAGCAAGTTTATTTTCTCTCTATATATAAAATGTTAAGTTGACTCACACATGTGTGATACATAGAAAGCTCTCACTGGTGCCAATAGCATCCATGTGTTTCGACCTGTCATTGTTGATCGTGAATTTGGTTGACACTTCTATTGTAGAGAAAGGGTGAATAACAATATTAAAATATTTCTTCTAATTTCCTTTTAATGTGCATGAATCCGTGCACTGGGCCACTAGTCTATCTATATAAAAGGCTGTTACCATCCATTCATCCGTTCGACCATCCGACCATCTGGTAGATATAACATGCACTGGCAATTTAAAAATAAACCTTGACTCACTCATGTGTAATACGTATAAAGCTCTCCCTGGCACCAATCTAGACAGAGTAGGAATATTCCTACCTGAACCCATTTTTGGACATGGTCAGTTACATGTTGCTTTCTCTCAAGTTCAAAGAGCATGTGACATTAGAGTTAAAGTTGTAAATACTTCATCACAAGGGAAATTAGTCAAGCACTCTGAAAGTGTTTTTACTCTTAATGTGGTACACAGGGAGATATTAGAATAAGTTAATCAATTTATCAATAATTATTTTTATCAATATTGTTTTTATATCATGTCTTTGCTGTTGTTATATCATGTTATTATTGCTTATTAATCAATTTATATATTATTTTTATATACATTTTACTAATTTCCTTTCACCTCTGCCACTTCTATTATAGGAAAAGGGCAAATAGCAATATTAAAATATTTCTTCTAATTGATTTCCTTTCAATGTGCACGAATCTGTGCACTGGGCCACTAGTTTCATACAGAAGGCACAGACGGAAGCTCGACTATGTGAAGGGAGGAATAGCTGGAGGAGAGCTAGGCTACATGTCAGGACAAGATCATTAACGGGCGATTGCACTCATGGAGAACTCCGAGTGCCAGGTTGAGTTGTCTGAACTTTATGCTCTAAGCCACATGTGTCAAACACAAGGCCCGTGGGCCAAATCCAGCCCGCCAGGCCTTGCAATGTGGCCCGCACCGCGCTGTCATCACTGCACTCCGCTGTCAGTTTATGACATTGTCAGTTTATGACTGTTCAGTAAACCATTCGGCCCGCGATTTAGGCTGGATTTTAGATTTTGGCCCCTTCTCTGATTGAGTTCGACACCCTACAAGTCTAAGCCTTTGAACAGAGAGAAAGCAGGTCTGAGGGGAAACTGGAAGCATGGAATACTGTTGAGAGGCAGTGATCCCCAATAAGAAGATGGGGGCGCTGAGCTTTGGGTTCAAGTGTGAGATTGGAAGCAAGGGTCTGATGCCAGGAGTACTTAGAATGTTGTACCTTTTCTTTCTCTCATCCTTCTAATTCACACGACTTTCCCTCCTCCCATCTATCTCCCAAGTTCTTCTCTTTCTGTATTGCTGTGGGTTACCCATGTCTATGACCTGGAGCTCTCCTCACCAGGTCCTCTCATCCCTTCCGCAGGTCACGCCTCCAGGCCCTGCCTCTGGACCAGGCGGTGCGGGGCAGGCAGCATTGGCTGGGAAACAATGGCCAGGAACCAACAGGAAAAGACCTTTCTTCCTCAAGTTCTCCACCAGTCACCCCCGCTACAGCTGGGATGGGGCCTGCCTTTCTCCCACGGGAAACCTAAAGGCCAGGAGGAGTGCGCCTCCCTCTCCAGCGTGCCTCCCGCCTTCCACTTCAGCCCGCAGCACTGCGCAGACCTCAAGAACCAGTATTTTAAAAAGGCGGCTTCCCACCTCACCTTCTCTCAGGAGGTGGTGTGGCAGCGAGGGCTAGCCAGCGTTCCTTACAACCAGTACAACTTCGACCACCTCTACCGCGCAGGCGGCATCGTCCAGCCTCCCCCCGTCGGGAAGGCCGGGCCTGAGAAACCGGTCAGGCTCAGGTTCTGGGATTCTTCAAGCCCCTCAGCAAGGGTGACCTCCCCGGCTGAGAAACCAAGAAGCCCTACCTTCTTTAGGAAGAAGAAAAAGATGTCGGTGAGCACAGGCCGGGAGAAGTCTTGCCTGCCCATTCCTCATCCCTGCCAGGTGCCAGAGCTCCTGAGCCCACCGCCTACGCCAGACCTGAACCTGGAGAGGGAGGCCTGGCTCCCGCCGCACGAGAAGGAGGCCAGGGCCTGGGAGGCCATCGTGCTGGGGAAACTGAACAAGCGCACGGCCCGGTGGATCCAGAACAAGCGTCCCCTGAGGCCCGGGATGTCCCCCAACAAGTGGCAGAGCTTCCTGCGCCACCAGTACGACTGGAGCCACATCCGGGACGAGCTCAGCTCTGCCAGCGACCTGGAGCTCTTGAGAGAACTGGAGGAGGCGGAGATGGCAGACTTCGAGGAGCCGAGGGTCAGCCTGCCCACCGTGGAGAAGAAGGAGCCAGAGCTGCTGCTTCCCGTTTATTACAGGTAGACCGGCCGGGCCCCGGACACGCCTTGAAGAATCCCGGGCTTCCCTTCACGGGATCCTGGGTGGGCTTACCCTCTCCCACCAACCTCCTGTGACTTCCCCGCCAGCCTGCGCTGTAGATCTGCACACCGTCAGCGTTTCAGCCTCAGCACTGCCCACATTCTAGGTTGCAGGGGGGTGGCCGTGTGTATTGTGAGATGTGTAACGGCATTCCTGTGGATGCCACCACTGGTAACTCTCCAGTTGTGACAACCAACGATGTCTCCAGACATGGGCCCGTGGGACAAAACTGCTCCTTGTTGAGAACCGGTGCCGTTATAGGGATCGGCTCTCAGCCTTTGGCTTTCTGCTGATCCAGTTACTACCCAGGCGCTCCCGGGAACGCATGCACGGGGAGCGTGAGGAAGGCAGAGCCCTCCTGGCTCTGAGGTTTGGTCCTGCCTCACGCTGAATGAGAGGCCAGCATGTCACGGACTCAAACACTGGCTGGCCGCAGGGCAGAGAAGTAGACAGCCCGAGCGGAGAGGGTCACGTGCCCGTCTCTCCTTCTCATGGATAGCCAGAGGGAAGGCTGGAGCTGTTCTAAGAGCTCCGATTCCCAAAAGTGAACCAAACATAAGCGGAAGCCCATTTATGTATTCATGCGTTAGTGAAATATAAGTTGCATCCTCACTACTTTACTTTGCAGAGTGCTGGGAATGCAACGTCAATGGGATAGACATGAACCTGTCCTTTAAGGTGCTTACAGCCTGTCCTGCGGACAGTAAGTAACCACACCTAATAAAGTGGGCAGCTGAAGGAGGTGGGTTCCCTTCCCCAAGTCCATGTGACCGCGGAGGGCACCCGCACTGAGGAAGGGTGATGCTGGCAGGATGGGCAGTGACGGTGCTTTCCAGTGGCTGCAGAAGGAGTGGCTCCACCAGGGAAGGGGGAAGGGGGCTGCAGGCAGGCCCTTCTGGCAGCTCCATATTCAATTGGCACCTCGGGGCCAAGGCCAATAGTTAAATAAAGGTGTTCTTTATTTTATTTTTTTTAAAATATATTTTACTGATTTTTTTACAGAGAGGAAGGGAGAGGGATAGAGAGTTAGAAACATCGATGAGAGAGAGACATCGATCAGCTGCCTCCTGCACACCCCCTATTGGGGATGTGCCCGCAACCAAGGTACATGCCCTGACCGGAATCGAACCTGGGACCTTTCAGTCCGCAAGCTGACGCTCTACCACTGAGCCAAACCGGTTTCAGCTGTTAAATGGATTTTTGAAGCTGGGAGTTGGAATAGGAACCTGCTCCGTCTGCTCTGAGCATCGATCTGGTATTGCAGTACCTCCAGGAATGGTAAACAAACAAACAAACAAAAAATGCTCATGTGTGTATGCTTTGAGCTTAAAAAGGAAAGAGAGCCTGGCTGGTGTTGCTCAGTGGTTTGAGTGTCATCTCATGCACCAAGAGGTTATGGTTTGCTTCCCAGTCAGGGCACATTCCTGGGTTGCAGGCTCGATCCCCAGTAGGGGGCATGCAGATGGCAGCCAATTGATGTTCCTATCTCTTTTTTCCTCTCCCTTCCTCTCTCTCTCTCTCTCTCTCTCTAAAAATCAATAGAAACTTTTTTTTCCTTTTAATTTCAGAGAGGAAGGGAGAGGAAGAGAGAGATAGAAACATCAATGATGAGAATCATCGATCGGCTACCTCCGCACGGCCCCCATTGGGGAGTTGGGGATCGTGTCCACAACCCCGGCATGTGCCCTAGAATCGAACCACAGGCCGACACTCTATCCACTGAGCCACACCAGGCAGGCCAGAAACATATTAAAAAAAAATAAATAGGAAAGAGAGTGAGCTGTGGATCTGATAGAAAGGAGGAAGTCCATCTCCTACTACCTTTCCCCTCCTTTTCTCCTTCCCTCTCTCACTCCGGCCAGATTGCCCAATTATTCGCCTCAAGAGCAAGCTGTTGAAACAACGTCTGACAACAAGACCGCCGAGTACATCAATGAAGAGAAGATCATCTGCCAGTCCCCAACACAGAGCTACATCCGGCAGGTGACCCTCCGAGCTGGGAAGCATGCTTACTCCACCGACAACACCTTTGCACAGGAGATTTACTTTGGTAATGGAGCCGGGCCCTCTGGTGGGGGCTGAGGAGGCCTGGAGCTGGGAGGGAGCTGGGGGGTGACAGTCATGGGTGCAGATGAGGTCCTGGATGACCCTGGTGTTCCTGGTAACATCTCCATAACATTCCCTGGTCCCTCTCAGACGAGCTATTTGCGTGTGGGCTTTTGTTTGTTTGTTTGTTTTTGTTTTTTGTTTTGTTTTTGTGAGGAGTGTGTGGGGAGAGGAAGGGGAGATGTCCAGACAAGCAGCTAGCCAAGGTCTTCCCTGAGAAAATGGTCCTCCCTCTTCCTCCTTTCTCTAGCTCTCTAAGGAGGCCGTGGAGGGTGGGACTGTAAAGCAAGCAAGGTTTGGCTTTGGGATCAATCTACCTCTTCTCTGTACACCCATCTCCCTCCTCTCACTGTGAGACCTTCCCCCACTGAGGAGCTATATTGGAGAAAAAAATATATCACAGGCTTTGGAGTCAGGCAGATCCGAGGTTAAGTCCTGGATTAATCCTTTCCTCCTAACCTTCAGCAAATGATAGTCTCTCTGAGCCTCATGTGCCTCGTGTGTAAAACAACATTAACAAAAATGCACTTCATGTAATCCGGAGACAGGAAAGCATTTTGTAATGCTCCTTGCCCAATGCCCAGCCAAGCTGTTCATCCTTCCTACTCCCACCTTGTTCCTCAATTGATCTAGACTCAACGCATTCCTAAAGTGCTTAAGAAAAAGCATTCATGACCAAGAAGAGATGACGTAGGTGGCCCTTCATCAGCATCTAGCTTTTCCTAGTGAGACAGGCTCTGCCTTCCTTCCAGGCCTCACCGAGCATGGCAGCCAGGCGTCCCTGGGGCTTGGGGGAGGGTAAGACGAAACTGGATCTGGTCCAGGTGACTAAAGCCCGGAAGGGTGAGATGGGAGGTGCTGGGAACTCATTATTTCTTTTTTGTTTTTTGTATTTGACTCATCATTTCTTTATCTGTTCATAGATAAAGTCCAGATCGTCCACAAGATTGGTGCACAGAGAGACCTAATTTTCCTGGAGAACCTCAACCGGTACCAGAAGCAGCTAACCAAGGTCTTCCCTGAAACCCCAGAAAGGTGGTCTTCCCAGCCAGTTCCTGAAGCACGTAAGCAGGAAGCTGGTGATGGGCATAAAGATGGCAGTGTGGCCATTTCCTTTCTTTTAAAAATTCTCACCAAGGATATGTTCTTATTGATCTGAGAGAGGGAGAGAGAGAGAGAGAGAGAGAGAGAGAGAGAGAGAGAGAGAGAGAGAGACATTAATGGGTTGCTCCTCTTCCCCCAACTCCCTGTTTGTGTCCCACCCAGGGTTTGAGCCTGGCGTAGGGGACAATGCTCCAAACAACTGAGCCACACTGCCTCAGGCACCATTTCTTTAAGATCCCTGTTTCAAAGGGCAGGGCACCACCAGCATCGAGGAGAGTCTCTTCCTACCAACTAAAAACCATCTCCCTGCCCTGGCCATTGGCTGGGCATCACCACCCCGTGCCCGGAAGGGATGACGGTTAGATTCTCCGTCAGGGCGCATGCCCAGCCAATCAATTTGCTTTCACATTGATGTTTCTCTCTTTCTCTCAATAAAAAATCTTTTCTTAAAAATCTTCTCATAAAATAGTAACTATAGCTCGGAAGAGGTTTTGTGAAGCATCCATTCAGTTGAAGTAAAATAAAACTTAGGTGTAATGAGTGCCAGTAATTAACAGTAAGGCAGATCCCATCTTAATGTTTCCGGGGCATGTTTATCAGACCCCTGATTGAGTACTCTGCTCTTTTCCGTTGGGCTGGCTCTACCCTCCCACTCCATTCTCAGGCCAATACCTGCCTCTCAGGCCATAGCATCATCCTCTACCAGTACATCATTCTTGATTATGTAAGACAGATAAGGGAAGGAAAAGAGCCAAGAAATGAGCTAACAAAACAAAAAGTGTCCATCCCCCTAGAGACTATGTATCCATTTCCCATGATTCTTTTCTTTGCAGTGTCACGGTTGAGGTGGGCCCCTCATGTGCAGAAACTAGTAGCACCAGTGACCCGTTCTTTTTCCCCCGCCAGCCCCTAAACCTCTGTCTCTAGTGCTGCCTGGCTAGCTATCAGTCATTAGAGTAGAGATGCTACTGATGGTGGTATGCATAGCTTCCCCAATACCCACACCCCCTCCTTCCTTGTTGAGGAGCACTATTATAAAGCAGTGAAGAAAGCACCCCTGCAGAGCCTTGGGTTAGATTTTGGCAAGTCACCTTCTGGAGTTTTAATTGCTTCTTTAAAATTAAGACACTAGCTCTAGCCAGTTTGGCTCAGTGGATAGAGTGTCAGCCTACGGACTGAAGGGTCCCAGGTTCCATTCTGATCAAGGGCACATGCCCAGGTTGCGGGCTCAATCCCCAGTGAGGGTATGCAGAAGGCAGCCGATTGATGTTTCTATCTTTCTCTCCCTCTTCTTTCTTCTCTGAAATGAATAAAAATATATTTAAAAAATAAAAATAAAATAAAACTTCTCTTTAAAAAAAATAAAAATAAAACTGAGACACTAGCCCTAGCCAGTTTGGCTCAGTGGATAGAGTGTCAGCCTATGGATGGAAGGGTCCCAGGTTTAATTCTGGTCAAGGGCACATGCTGGGGTTATGGGCTCAGTTCCCAGAAGGGGACATGCAGAGGCAGCCAATCAATGATTCTCTCTCGTCATTGATGTTTCTATCTCTCTCTCCCCTCTTTTCCTCTCTGATATATATATATATATATATATATATATATATATATATATATATACACTAAGCCACTAATAATTCCTATAGCAAGGCACTTTTGTGATACTTTTTGATTCTTAGGTGACTTTGTGAATATGTTTTATAAACCATTAAGTGCTGTGCAAACTCAAGGCACTATTGTTAGTATACTACCTTCCCCACAAGCCAGCTCTGTTCCGCATGTCCTCTGCTCTGAGAAAAGGCAGACCCACAGAGACTAAGTTGATCAGTGGTTGCTGGGTGATAGTTGCACAACTCTGCAAATATATTAAAATAACACTGAATTATATATACTTTAAGAGGATGGAATTTACAGGATGTAAATTCTACCTTAATGAAGCTATTATTATTATTATTTTAAAATATATTTTATTGATTTTTTACAGAGAGGAAGGGAAAGGGTTAGAGAGTTAGAAACATCGATGAGCCAAAACCAGTTTGGCTCAGTGGATAGAGCGTCAGTCAGCCTGTGGACTGAAAGGTCCCAGGTTCGATTCCGGTCAAGGGCATGTACCTTGGTTGCGGGCACATTCCCAATAGGGGGTGTGCAGGAGGCAGCTGGTCGATGTTTCTAACTCTATCCCTCTCCCTTCCTCTCTGTAAAAAATCAATAAAATATATTTTAAAAAAAGAAAAGAAAAAGAAAGAAACATTGATGAGAGAGAAACATCAATCAGCTGCCTCCTGCACACTGCACACTCCCCACTAGGGATGTGCCCACAACCAAGGTACATGGTCTTGATCGGAATCAAACCTGGGACCCTTCAGTCCACAGGCTGACACTCTATCCACTGAGCCAAAAAACGGTTAGGGCTTATTATTATTATTTTTTTAATCCTCTGAGGATCCTGCTGCATTCACAGAAACTTCACGACCTATCTCGCTTGCTTCTTAGCCACCTTATCCCCAACAGAGCTGGATACCCACCTTTCCCCTCAGAACACAGAACATTTAATGAGCTGGTGCTGTAGGTTTTTGACATCAAATCTCTTTTTAAAACAGTATTAGAAATTGATCTGAGGAAAGTAAAGTCAGAATAATATATATATATATATATATATATATATATATATATATATATATATATATCTTCTTACAACTATTTTATTCACCATCTCATCTCAGGAAATACTGGATATGAAATAACCTGGAAATAATAAAAAAAACTTCCTGAGGTTAGATGTGTGTAGATTCCCCCCTTCCCCCTTTTGATTGAATTGAAAAACTTAGATGGTGATTCCCTTAAAATTATTAGAATTCTTAAGATATAAACTGTACAACCCTAGCCGGTTTGCTCAGTGGATACAGAATCGGCCTCAGGACTGAAGGGTACCAGGTTCGATTCAGGTCAAGGCCACATGCCTGGGTGGCGGGCTGGATTCCCAGTAGGGGGTGTGCAGGAGGCAGCTGATCAGTGTGATTCTCTCATTATTGCTGTTTCTATCCCTCCCTCTCCCTTCCTCTTTGAAATCAATAAACATATCTATAATAATAAAAGCAAAATATGCTAATTAGACCAGACAGCTGAACGATTTTCTGGACATCCTTCTGGATGAAGCCGGGCCTGTGAGGGCCGAGGCAGCCACCATGGCTGCGAGGGCCAAGCCCTTTGCACGAGTTTTGTGCATTGGGCCTCTAGTATTTTTTTTAAAAGAAAGAAAGAAAGTGTACAGTGGACCGAAAACTCTCTTAGTGTGCCTAGATCATCATGGTTCCTGTATACCAAGCACAGGTTTACAGTGCGCGTCACAAAGACACCATCTGTTTCTGCCAAGTAGGTGTACTGCGCCTTTTCTCCCATAGACAATCCGAGGGTTGTTTCCGTGTATGCTCCCTTTAGGTGACTTCGGAGGCGGAAGGTGGCTAGTGGGTGTATTTCTACCTGCCTAGAACTCAAGGGCTGGCAGTAAAATAAATGTTGGTAGTTGTACATGTTTATTCTCTTAGAGTTTAACTGGCAGAGATTTAAGACGCTCTGACCACATCGGTTTTAACTCCCTGGGCAGGGGCATACAGGAGGAGCGGCTACTCACTTCCAGGAAAAGGTTTTAAGAAGGCTGAGAGAAGTGGGGGTATGTCATGTGGCGAAGGATCTATTCCCTGGGAGCTGACCTGTCTGGAGCTGGTTCTGTGGCTTCTGGCTGAGCACACCCTACACTGCAGAGGAAGGAAGCCCTGAACTCAGGGTGACTGAGTTCCCCCAGCGTGATCAGCTGGGTGAGCGCCATTTTTAGGGTATGGCCTATACGAGCATCTGAGCTAAACTGCCCTGGAGTCTCACAGGTCTCTTTTTACGTTAGAAGAAAGAAGTGGCATTGCCCTCCTTACTCAAAGAAAAGAATTGATTCAGAGCACATCTAAACACGTTGGAGTTGGAATGAACTCTGGAAAAACAGAAACTGCTGACAGTGACAGGTTAGAACATGAAACTGAGAAGCAATGTGGCAAATAATGAAATTAGTAGTCTGGAAAGGTTTTGTTTTCCTTTTAAAATATATTTTTATTGATTTCAGAGAGAAAGGGAGAGGGAGAGATAGAAACATCAATAATGAGAGAGAATCATTGGTTGGCTGCCACCTGCACACCCTGACTGGGGATCGAGCCTGCAATCCAGATATGTGCTCTGACTTGGAATCAAACCGTGATTTCTTGGTTCATAGGTTGATGCTCAACCACTGAGCTATGTTGGCTGGGCCAGAAATGTTTTTATCTGTTTTGCCTTCTCTACACAACTACTCCTCTGAGAAAGACGCTTTCTGAATCTCATATCATGGATCACGTAAAGTCTAGAAAAATATAACAGCTATAACTATTTTTATATATCAGCTATACTTATATAATACTAGAGGCCCGGTGCACAAAATTCATGCACTCAGGGCGGGAGGGGGATATCCCTGAGTCCAGCTTGGGCCCTCTCTCAGTCCGGGAGCCCTTGGGGGATGTCCGACTACTGGGGGGCAGGCCTAAGCCGTCAGTCGGACATCCTTAGCACTGCCAAGGAAGTGGGAGAGGCTCCTGCCACCACTACTGCCCTCGCCAGTTGTGAGCCTGGCTTCTGGCTGAGCAGTGCCTGCATTGAGCGCCTGCCCCCCGGTGGTCAGTGCACATCATAGCAACTGGTTATTCCACCATTTGGTCAATGTGCATATTAGCCTTTTATTATATAGGATTTTCTTCTGTTCTCAAAGTTCCAACTGTTATTTGTCATAATTAGGAAAAATTCTGAGATGCTAAAATCTTTAAAGTGTAGCAGCTTGCAGGACCATTCTTACTCCCAAATTAAAAGCATTAAAAGAACACTTAGCCAAAACTGGTTTGGCTCAGTGGATCGAGCATCAGCCTGCGGACTGGAAGGTCCCAAGTTTGATTCCAGTCAAGGGCATGTACCTTGGTTGTGAGCACATCCCCGGTAGGGGGTGTGCAAGAGACAGCTGATCGATGATTCTCTCTCATCGATGTTTCTAACTCTCTCTCTCTCTCCCTTCCTCTCTGTAAAAAATCAATAAAAAACATTTTTTAAAAAAGAACACTTAAACTAGGAATTAATGGCCCATTGTACTCTAAATTGTAATATATCAAATATCGAATTTTAGGAGCAAAGCCTTTTATATCTATAATTATAAAATCCCAGTGGCCCTAATGCCATAACGACCAAAGACCGGCGTGGGTGGGTGGGTGGGCGGCGAGGAGCGTGCAGGTGGGCGGAGCTGCGCACAGCGAGGCACAGGCGGGTTGGCAGGGCTGTAATCGCTGCGGGTGGGCGGGAATGCACAGGTAGACAGGGCCCTGCAATTTTGTGCTCTGGGCTTCTATTATAAACATATGTATGTGCCTAAAGATTTATTAGACTTACAGAAAGGTTTGTAAATAGCTCAGCTTTCCTCCCCCACCAGCGTGGCTTTCTCACGTCTGCAGTCACAGCTCCCTGTGGGATTTGCACTCAGTTCCCTTTATCTAACCACAAGGACGTTTGCTCTTGAGGATATTGTTTTGCCTTGGTCTCAGTCAGGAGTAGGAGTGAGATGCTGCTGGAACACAGGGCCGAGGGCAGCACCTCACACTGGCACCCCGCACAGCTTGTAGGCCCGTGAAAGGAGCCCCGCGCTGGGCCGCTTTGCCCACCCCGGCCAAGGATCTGCTGATGCAGGGGGGTGAGGACGTGACCAGTAAGACCAAGAAAATGAAGGTGCAGGCGGACTTCCTGAAGGAGGATGTGCCCTGGAAACTGCTGGTCCTGCTGAGGATGCTGCAGGAATGGAGGGCGGCCTGGGCTCTGAGTGAGTGGACGGCCGGGGGCGGGGCGGGGACATGAAGAGGTGTCAGTATGCATTTGTTGGGGAGGAGGCTCTCACCTTGGACTAGTGCTCCTCAGTCTTTGAAAATCCATCCCTGTCCAAGAAATGGAAATGTAGTGATCAAAAACCCCCAAGAAACGCTTATAGCTATTTTATTCGCACGGTAGTTGTCTGTGGTATAAACCACCTCCTCCAAAACTCATTCTTGGAGTTGGGGTTATCCTATATCTACTTTGCCCTCAGAGATATGGGAGCAGACGTCTGAGTGCCTGGGGCAGAGCAGCGCCTAGCAAGGACTGTTGAAAGCTATAAGATCTGAGGACGCAAGGGCTGCTGTCTTTCAGAACCTGAGAAACTAATTTAGCTAGGGCAGGAAGAAGAGAGGTGGCCCATTTCATAAACCGGATCAGATAAGCGTAAAAGAGTTGAAAAAGAGATGCTAAGTAAAAGCCACTTATCAGGGAGCAACCACAAATGGGGGGGAGCACTGAGATCAAAGCTTGATACCCACAAAGAGAGCTGTTAGCGATCACATGAGAATGACCTTGAAAGGAAACCTCATGATTCCATGCCAGGCATTTTGCTCAACGTTGTCTAGTTAACTCAGGTACTATTCAGCCACTCAACGTGGTAGATCCCAGTATCATTCCCATTTCACAGATGGAAAATCTCAGGCTCAGACAGGTTACGTAATGTATCCAAGGTCACACAGCTAATAACTGTGATTCCAAAACAGGTATGTCTGATAACAAAGTGCCCTTAACCGCCATGTTTTATGGCCCCTTTTATTTTCCAGACGGTTAACAACGAAGCTGTTTAAGCAGAGAGAGACAGGCTATAGGATGAGATTGGGGGTGGGGGGAAGGTGTTTGGGACTGAACCAGAGAGTATATGGATCCTCAGAGAAATAACTTCCCTAAGGATCCCATCTCTGAGGCCCTTTATTTTTCTGCGCTAGTGTTTTGCTTGAATTGTCCTGGGGGAGGGGGAAAGAGCGAGGGGGGAGAGGGCTTCTTGTCACCTGCCTGCAGCAGTCCAGCGTCTAACCCTGGCCAGGTGGTTCTCTTCTCATTCCCCTCCCTGTGTCACAGTCATCGAGTGGCGCCACAAGACGATAGAGGGTCTGCTGCGGAGCTTGGTGGACATGCACGATGACATTCGGATCCAAGCCATCGCCACGTGTGCCACGGCAGCTTTAGAACGGCCCCGGATTGCCAGGGCGCAGGAGGACCCAGGTGAGAGCCGCGGGACTGCTCGCGGACACGGTCTGCGGGTTTCCCCTGCTCTCCGGAAGCAGATGCGCCCGCGGAACCCTTTGTAAGCCACAGTGGCGTGAAGCGAAGCGTCATCTCCCCCTTTCTGCCAGTTCGAACGTGCCGCCTCGTTTTCCTGGAAGTCGTTAGGATGGTAACGGCATGTTTTAAGTGCGAAAATCCTCTTCAGTTTTCTTTCCAAAACAGGTTTAACAAGACACAGGACCCAACGTTGGAAACTACACTGAGTGGCCAGATTATGATGGTTGTTATAAGAGATACTCACTCCAGTGACCATACAGTGTCTGTCCTATATAATAAAAGGCTAATATGCAAATTGTCCCCTCGACCAGGAGTTCAACCAGCAGGCAGGCTGGCCAACTGCCCATGACCCCTCCCTGTGGCCAGGCTGGCCGGACCCCACCCATGCAGGAATTCATGCACCGGGCCTCTAATATATATACACTGAGTGGCCAGATTATTATGTGTTCAGAGATCATCATAATCTGACCACTCAGTTTATAAATGCCATTGAAAGGACATAAAACCAATGGACACTGGTCCCTCAAGTCCCCTCTCAGATATCACCTTTTATGCGAAGCCTGGGCTGACACTTTTTCTTCTCTGCTGCAGGTTAGCATCCTAATATCATTCCAGTCCTAATATGTATCTGTCATAATTTGTCTGTGTGCTTTTCTGCTATCACTAGCAGGCAAGGGACTCTTTCAGGGCAGGGACTATTTTGGCTCTACAAAACTGCCAGGTTTTTAAAGTTTCATTCCATTTATATCCTGTCTATTGAGTTCCAGATATGGATTTTTTTTTTCTTTCTTCAAATTTCTTGCTTCCTCTCCTGGAAGGCTCTTCTCTCTTCATCTGATTAATTTCTATACTTGCCCTTCAACTTTCAGCTAAGGTGTCACCTCCTCTGAGGAGTCTTCCCTGCCCCATCACCCAGACTTGGTTTGGTGTCCCTGCTAGTCATGTGTCCACACACATACATTTTTTATTATAATTGCTTATTTCCTTGGGTATTAAATGGGATGGTATATTCTCAGTGCCTGTCACATAGAGAAAACCTTCAATAAACAGCAACATATATCATAATCTTATCCCCAAATTTTCCACATACATACAAACATCTTTTTAAAAATATGTATTTTATTGATTTTTCAGAGAGGAAGGGAGAAGGATAGTTAGAAACATCGATCAGCTGCCTCCTGCACACCCCACACTGGGGGTGTGTCCGCAACCAAGGTACATGCCCTTGACCGGAATCGAACCTGGGACTTTTCAGTCCGCAGGCCAATGCTCTATCCACTAAGCCAAACTGGTTTCGGCCATACAAACATCTTTTTTTTTTTTTTTTTTTTTAATATATTTTTATTGATTTTGTACAGAGAGGAAGGGAGAGAGATAGTTAGAAACATCGATGAGAGAGAGTCATCGATCAGCTGCCTCTTGCACACCCCCTACTGGGGATGTGCCCGCAACCAAGGTACATGCCCTTGACCGGAATCGAACCCGGGACCCTTCAGTTCCCAAGCTGACGCTCTATCCATTGAGCCAAACCGGTTTCGGCCATACAAACATCTTTATCTCCCGCCAGAACTATGCCTTTCATGTGATCCCTTTCACGTGTCCTAGGTGTCCAGATTTTGTTTTTGTTTCCTCCCCACACCTTCCCAAAGAAAATGATCTTCTCATTATTTCTTGAAATAACCCGTTGTTTCTACCGTTTCCCCGAAAATAAGACAGTGTCTTATATTAATTTTTTCTCCCAAAGTTGCGCTAGGTCTTATTTTCAGGGGATGTCTTATCTTTCCATGCGCTAGGTCTTATTTTCGAAGGATGTCTTATTTTTGGGGAAACAGTATTCCCCTGAACTATGTATTTTCCATCTAGGTCATTCTTAACAGTTGGCATACCGGATTGTAGCGGTAGTACAAAGGACAGATTAGAAGTCCTAAAACCTTAGTCACAGGTCCAGCTTTTCCGAGTTTCAAATTCCTTATCTATAAAGTGAGGGTAGTTGTGAACAAAAGGTTAATAAAATCCTTCCCCTTATACTTGAGAATTTGAGTTTTAATTAAATGCATACCTGTCACTCTGCTAACCTGATAAGGACAGGAACTATCTTTATAGGCAATGTTGCTTATGATAGAAATGAACCCTGACTGATTAGTTACATTTGGACTGGGAAGAACTATAAATGAAATGTAAATCTGTCAAGGGGCACCATTCTTTAGGTTTCCATGAATGCTGGGGCTTATATAACAGCATTCCCTTGCAGGGGTCTTCAAACTACGGCCCGCGGGCCACATGCAGCCCCCAGGGGAGTCTGATCCTGCCCGCCAGGTTTTTTGGGCAGTGAGCGCAGCCAAGGTGTTACAGTAGGGATTAGTAGTTCATATAGTCCGGCCCTCCAGCTCTCTGAGGGACCGTGATCTGGCCCCCACTTTAAAAAGTTTGAGGACCCCTGCCCTTTAGGGACCCCAAGACTGTATCTACAGAGTTGTTATAAGAGATACTCCAGTGAAACGTAAGACCATAGACCTGAGGTGTCTCCAGAGGGATCCGTGGAATGCTATACAAACCACCTCACAGACTCTGGCACACTGTTGGCACACTGAGCTCCCATCCTATACCCTTGGGAAGTCTGGCACTATGTGACTTATAATAGTTTTGTGAGTCTGTTTGTTAAACATACACATATTTCAGATCTGCCGTAAATTCTGCCTTGTCCACTTCAATAAAGGTTGGAAGAACGAATGAGATGAATAGAAAACACCATATAGATGGCAAAGCACTACCTAAATGTAATTGCTATTATTATTATTAAAAATAATATGAAAGTACAAAATGTAATGTAAAAACACAAAAATATATAGGGTAAACAGGTTGATTTTTATCACTAAAACTAATGGCAAGTGACCATAGCCTAGCTGGAAACATTCTTCTTTGGCTTGAATATAGCTTCTTCCAGGCCAGATGATAAAGGGTGGAACTGGCATACCCAGCACAGAAGTGAGTCATAAAATCCTGCCCATTGTAGGGGCCCAGCTAACCTCTAATTGTATTACCTGCAACGGGTATGTGGCTCTGGGAAGGAAGCTGTGTTTCAGAGAAATGCAAAGGGGCTAGCACTCTCTTTTGATCACAGACAAGAAGACTGTGGAAGCCCCATCAATCCAGGACTTGCCAGAGGTCCTACTCCCGCCTCTGGAGGCTGCTCTTGGTGACCAGAATTTCAATGTGCAGATGGCGGCAGCAGTGTGCCAATATGCCATACAGTCACATAATCCCCTTGCCCGGGAGATCATGCATACTGCCCTTATGAAAGGTGAGGAACTCTCTGTTTCTTCTGACCTGGGAATATGGGGTAAAGAGAAGAGATATCTTACCATTAGAGCTACTCCATTTGTCCTCTCCACTGTCATGTCTGTGATGGCTACTGTATTGGATTTCAGTTCGTCTTAGAACATAGAAAACGTAGTTCTTCCTAGGTACTTTGACAAAGTAGGTACACTGCCACCTAGTGGTGTTTCATAGATGCGTTTGACCAGAAACCATGCCCTTTCACACAACTGGATTTTGTTTTAATTGAAAATGTGATGTAACAATATTTAAGAATACCTTCTGAAAATTAAAAATCACTTGAACACATCATGCTTCCATTTGTGCACATTAACTTATAGGTATTGTCCACATGCATCGTGGAGTAGTAATACAGCAAAAAGTAGTAATACAGGGAAGAGATCTCTACTACGTAACAGAAACCTTCATCTGTAGAAAAGTAGGAGTGGTAGAGGAGGCAGTACCTTAGAACTTGAAATTCATTGCAGCTGGGGAAAACTTAACTTTTGAGGTTAAGATTTTTCAGTCTTGCCGAAACCGGTTTGGCTCAATGGATAGAGCGTCGGCTTGGGGATTGAAAGGTCCCGGGTTCGATTCCAGTGAAGGGCATGTACTTTGGTTGCGGGCATATCCCCACTAGGGGGTGTGCAAGAAGCAGCTGATCGATGACTCTCTCTCATCGATGTTTCTAACTCTCTATCTCTCTTCCTTCCTCTCTGTACAAAATCAATTATATATATATATATATATATATATATATATATATATATATATATATATATAAAAGATTTTTCAGTCTAGCCCTGACCGGTTTGGCTCAGTGGATAGAGCATCGGCCTGTGGACTGAAGGGTCCCAGGTTCGATTCCAGTCAAGGGCATGTATTGAGGTTGCGGGCACATCTCCAGAAAGGGGTGGCAGGAGGCAGCTGATTAATGTTTCTCTCTCATCAATGTGTCTAGTTCTTTATCCCTCTCCCTTTCTCTCTGTAAATAAATAAATAAATAAATAATCAATAAAATATATATTTTAAAAAAAAGATTTTTCAGTCTATATTTAAAACCTTGATATGATCCATTTAATATGGTTTAAATATGGAATTGGATTTCTAGACTGAGAGGGGGCACAGGGGAGTGAGATATGAGGCAGGTAACATATCTGGGTGCAGGGTAGTCAGAACCTTTCTGGACTCTGTTCACCCCACTGTGGCAGGTAATAACGTGGACAGCTGGGCTGCAGCTCAGTGCTTGGCTCTGGAGGGTGTGGACATTTACCCTGTGATTAAGAGGATCCTCTATCAGCTGTTTAACAAGAAGAATGAGGACACTGAGCACCAGGCTTGCCTGCTCCTGAGTCATCTCAGTGGGAAGATGGTACGTATGCATTACAAGGTCAGAAAAAGAAACCAAGTTTGGGAACAGCTGGGTCTCAGTGCATGTAAAGAATTGAAAATGCAGGTGTGGTTGGGTAGGGAGATCTCAAGCATAGGTAAAACCAGGCTTGGAGTGGTTGAACTGGGGTGTAGAGGTGTATACAAGGAAAAGTGATGACAGCTTAGCGCCGTGGTCGGCAAACTGCAGCTCGCGAGCCACATGCGGCTCTTTGGCCCCTTGAGTGTGGCTCTTCCACAAAATACCACGGCCTGGGCAAGTCTATTTTGAAGACGTGGTGTTAGAAGAAGTTTAAGTTAAAAAAATTTGGCTCTCAAAAGAAATTTCAATAGCTGTACTGTTGATATTTGGCTCTGCTAACTAATGAGTTTGCTGACCACTAGAGAAAGGTGAAAAAGTAGACTGCAGATGGTTTCTGTGTATGCCACAAGAGTTGTAACATGTAGAATTTTGCCATAAATTTACCCTTGAAACCACACAGATCTAGAATTGCTTACTTTCAGCAGAAACATGAAACACAAAGATTGAGGCACATACAAATCATTTTAGGAGTAAAGGTAGTTAAAGTCAGGAAGAGGAATGCCGAGGCCTGGTAGCTCAGTTGGTTGGAACATCGTTCCATACGCCAAAGTTGTGGGTTTGATCCCTGGTCAGGGCACAAACAGGGACCAACCAGTGAGTGCGTGAATATGTGGAACATGTTCCCATCTCTCTCTCCGAAACATCTAAGAAAGCAAGCCCCAGTTTTCTGTTCAGATGACAAAAATCTGTATTTTGTTTCCTGATTCATAATCCCAGATGTCAGTTGGCTTAGATCAGTGATTTTCTTTTTTTTTTCTTTTTTTTATATATATATATTTTATTGATTTTGTACAGAGAGTAAGGGAGAGAGATAGAGAGTTAGAAACATCGATGAGAGAGAGTCGTAGATCAGCTGCCTCTTGCACACCCCCTACTGGGGATATGCCCGCAACCAAGGTACATGCCCTTGACCGGAATCGAACCCGGGACCCTTCAGTCCCCAAGCCGACGCTCTATCCATTGAGCCAAACCGGTCTCGGCTAGATCAGTGATTTTCAACTGGTGTGCCAAGAATTTTTATTACTTTAAGATTGTTTATTGATTTTTAGAGAGAGGAAGAGGGAGAGAAACATTGATGTGAGAGGAAACATCGATCAGCTGCCTCCTCCACTCCCCCTACTGCAGATGGAGACTGAAACCCAAGCATATGCCCTGACTGGGAATTGAACCAGCAACCGTTTGGTGCATGGGATGAAGCCCAACCAACTGAGCCACCCTGGCCAGAGCTATTTTGTTATTTTAAAAATCCTCACCCAAGAATATGTTTTTTATTGATTTTATTTTTATTTTTTTATTTTTTATTTTTTTGCTGTTTTCCACTTACTTTTATTTATTTATTTATTTATTTATTTATTTATTTATTGTTTTTTATTGATTTTAGAGAGAGGGAAGGAGGGAGTGATGAAGAGAGTGAGAGAGAGAAGGAAACATCAGTGTGAGAGAGGAAACATTGATCAGTTGCTCCTGTATGTGCTCCGACTGGGAATAAAACTTGAACCTGCAACCTTTTGGTGTTTAGGATGACACTCCAATTGACTGAGCCACCTGGCCTGGACCGCTTAGATTGTCAAAGAAAAAAAGGACTATTGCCAACACAACAACAGTTGTCCAATGTGAATGAATCAAAATTATACCTATTTTTTTTTTGTCAGATCGGCAAAAAATGTATTCTTGGTGTGCTACAGAACTTTAGTAATTAGTTTACATGTGCCATGAGATGAAAAAGGTTGAAAGAACGCTCCACATTTTATAACCTCTTCTTTGCTAGGGATGTATTTGTGACATGCTGGATGCCATGTTAGGGTGGAAATTCTTCAAGGCTCTAGGACCTGTAAAGATGATCATGAGCACCCATGCAAGTCTTTCATTTCCTCAGACCCTGATACACACCATGCTTGCTGTGGAGCTGAATAGCCATCAATGGAAGGATCGGGTTGTGGCCTGCCGGACTCTTTCACGAGTTAGTGGAAATGTCTGTTTGGTAAGTCTCCTCTTTCTGTTTCCAGGACAGAAAGTCTATGCTAGAGAACCTTCCACCTTTTGCTGCTATCTAGTATCCCATTCTTACCAAATAGATCTCTGTCCTCACATAGCTATCATTTATTTATTTGTTTACTTACTTACTAGTGGCCTGGTACATGAATTCATGCACAGGTGGGGTAGCTTGGCCTGGCCAGTGATTGGGACCATCGGGGCCAGCAGGCCAGGGGGAGGGTCCACAGAAGGCTGGCTCTGGGAGCACAATCACCACAAGGAGGCAGCTCCTGTGTTTAGTGTCTACTCCCTGGTGGTCAGTGTGTGTCATAGCGACCAGTCCACTGTTTGTTCAGTGAACCGGTCATAACAGTTGCTTAGGCTTTTATATATATAGATTTATTTATTATTAATTTTAGAGAGAGGAAGGTAGGCAGAAAGAGAGCCAATTTATTGTTCCACTTATTTATGCATTCATTGGTTCTTTTAAAAAATATATCTTTTTATTGATTTGAGAGACAAATCACTCAGGATTAAAAGTAAAAAGACATGCAGAGCAAGCAGGGGCAGGGTAAAGATGAGGACTTTACATCAGGTTGCTGGAATGAAGGAAGGTCGTATGCCCTTCAGTTCACCCATTCAGTAAGCGAGCAGATTCTGACCACATCCCACATGCGAGCACTGGGCATGCAAAGACAACGTCTTCACTTGGTTATAAATAGCTCTAACAGAATCAGTTTTAAGATAGTATGGGGTTTTGCCATATGCTTACAGAGCGTTCACTGAAGAGATGCCTTTTGAGCTAAATCAGAAAAGCAGAGTAGAAAAAACATCAGGTACCAGGTAGGGGTGAAAAACAGATGTTTCTATCAGGGAGAATAGCTCAGGCAAATTCACAAAATCAACTACAACTGTAATAATCTTTGTCCCTTCCCCTCTGAGAGAAGTATCAATATACAGAAGCATCAACTATTCTGGTTTGTCTAGGTACAGTGGTCAGCAAACTGCGGCTCCCAAGCCGAGGTTTGCCGCTCTGTTGACTAATGAGTTTGCCGACCACTGGCATAGGGGCTTAATCACAAGGAACAACAATAGTCTGTAATTATTGGAATCGAGAGTCTAGGTCAGTGGTTGGCAAACAGACCTGGATCTGAGTCCTGGCTCTAGCACTCAACTTGTTAACACTGGGCAAGTACATCTAAGCCTGCATTCTGTCATCTGTCAATGGTAATATCTGCTTTATTGGATTGTTTGAGAAGATTAAGTGATGGATAAAATCTCTAAGCACATGTCAAGTACAAAACTGATATTCAATAGATAGTAGCTAATCATCACACCTATTTATAGGATATGAAACATAAGTTGATCCAGCTGATGTGGAATGACTGGAATAAGGAAGTAAGACAAGCAGCTGCCAAAACTCTGGGGCAAATGCATCTTGGGAAAGAGCTGCATGATACAATCAGGTAAATGAGGCAACATGAAGAAACAAACTTTTCTACTCTGAAAAAATGTTCAGAGGCCCTGGAATTCAGCCAGCCAGCCTTTGGGGAGCGGCTCTGTATGCTTAGCATTGTACTAGGTGCCATCGTAGGATTTTTTTTTTTTAAAAAATAAAAGGTTAACAGTCATTATAGATACTAACAATGTGGCTAAGGAAAGCATCATTAATTGAGTGCCTACTAGGTGTTAGGCACTATTTTGGATGATTAAAAGAATTCAAAAGTATGACATGATTCTGATTATACAGGTAAGAAACACAAATACCTAATAAGGTCAAGTTTCATGAAGGACAGCTAAGACTACATAGGCAAAGGAGAGAAGGAAAGACATTTGGGAGCCAAATGTAGAAATGAGCATGGCACCAGTGAAGGCAGCAAAGAGAACTGTAGCAAGCAAGAGGTGAATGTTTGAAAGTTTCTTTGATTTAGGCATTCAACAAAATTAGGTAATAGGGACTCAAGTAAATAAGAGAGTTGAGTCTCTACCCAGTGAAACTTAACCTAATAGGGGAAAAGGCTGATTAGGAAAGGGTGGAAATGGATAATGGAGAGCCTAAAGAGGTTGGATTTTATCCTGAGGGCAGTGGGGGAAAGGAGCATCAAAAGCTTGAGGAGGGGCCAAAACCGGTTTGGCTCAGTGGTAGAGCGTCCATCTGCGGACTGAGGGGTCCCAGGTTCGATTCCGGTCAGGGGCATGTACATTGGTTGCGGGCACATCCCCGGTGGGGGGTGTGCAGGAGGCAGCTGGTCGATGTTTCTCTCTCATCGACGCTTCTAGCTCTCTATCTCTCTCCCTTCCACTCTGTAAAAAAATCATTAAAAAAAAAAAAAAAAAAAAAAAGGCTTGAGGAGGGGAAATAAAAGCACCTGTACTTTCCAGAATCAAGCTGAGTCTAGGAAATTCCCAAGAGCGTGTGGAAGCCCTGTCACTGATTGGTGGACTCAAGCTCATGACCGCCAAGCTTTTCCCAGGCTTCCTAAACTGCTTCTCTGATGACTTCATGGCAGTTAGGCGAGCAGCCTGTTTGGCAGCAGGTGCCCTGCAGATCCGTAACCCAATGGTGAGTCAAGGAAACACAATGCCATCTTCCCTGATCGACCCGAAGAGAGCACTGCCCTGAGCTCCCCTTGCTGTGCAAAGTACACTCACCATTCTGTGGGGACACAGAATGAGAGATCTGAACCGGAAAGGTGAGGGGATATACAGGCCACATCAATCAGTTAGGACCACAGTCAGCTCCCAGCCAGCCCAGGCATCCTTGAATCTTCTTCTCACCTTATTTATGGGCTTTAAGATCAACTCCAGTGAATGAAGTTGTAATCCCACGTTATTAGGGGAAAACATGATGGAGGTATTCAAAAGAAGCCTGAATCACCATATAGATCTGGGAGCTGAGAAAAACAAAAGACAGATGAGATAATTCAGCTAACATATAATGTATGCAGGGTAATACTTCAGACTCCAGCTCATTTGTCACTAAGGTATGTCACTTTTCAGACAAGAGGGGTCCCTTTCTCTGGTTCATTTTTGCTCTGGTCTTCTCCACGCAACGTTGCCTTTTATCCATCCCAGGTCTTTTTTCTTTCCCTTCCCAGGTTTTTAAATGCCTCCGGAATCTGATACAGAAAGATCCTTACTGGAAAATCAAGGCCTTTGCCCTTCGAGGTATGACAGAGAAAATGGCCCCAGCTCCTCCACCTCAAATCTCTCTCCACATGGTAGAAAAATTAACCCCAGGATTTCCCTAATAAGGGGTGGAGTGTAGGGGAGGAGATGATCACACCTGCCCAGAAGTTCCTTGCCTGAGAAATTAAAAGATTATTTTTTTGCTTTTAAATTTTTAGTTAAGGATCCTGAGTCTGGGTCAATGTCAAACTTGTTAAGGCAAAAGGCTGACAGTAGGTGTCCACTTGGAATACAAGGTTGGATACACTTGCTTTCTCCGGAGATTTCAACTACAGGACTCTCTACAAGTGAGACCACATTCAAGACTGCTGTAGACCTAAAACCCTGCCCTCAACATTTCCTGGTTTCTTTTTAAGGATCTTCTACGTGGCTTGAGTTTTTGGCAGGTACCTAGCAGAATCAGCCCTAGGTGCCTGTGAAGTTATCGTGCCCACTTTCTTCAGATTGGCCAGCTGACAGGCCTGTTAAGGGCTAGACTCTACGAAGTGTCGTCACCAGGCGTACAACTAAAGCTTGCCTTGACTACACTAGTTTTCTGAGTTATGTCCCGAATCTCATCCTTACATTTACCTATTTATGATAGATTGTGTATTCTCATATCCTAAAGGACAAGGATGGGATAGAAACCCCTCCTAGGAATCTTTTGGAGATAATGTCCTGCTCAAACGCATCTCCAAAATTCTAAAGGTGATTATCATCCATAAGGGAAGAAATAAACAAAGCGAATAGTTGGTGGCTGCCTACACATTTATTAAGACCATTTCTGATGTTAAGATATAGCCAGATTAGTTCAAGTGACAGTGGAAGACGCTGCTGCCCTCTGATCCCTGCAGCTTTGGGACAGATTGGCCAAGTGAGTCCCCAGCTGACAGACCTCCTGCTATGGGCGGTACACTATGAAACGGCTGCAGGTGTACGTCTGGAAGCTTGCCGTAGCATCCTAGCCCTCAACCTTCAAGGGGACCGGGTCAGGAACACCTTCCTAGACGTGCTGCTCCTAGAAAAACATGATGCTGTTGTAAAGTAAGCACTAAACCTCTGGCTCCTTCCCCTACCCCTTGCACTGCCCACCCTTGTTAACAGAACACAGCCTTGTGGCTGCCCAATGGCTGTAAAAGCATGGGCTCACCTGTCATTCACCTACTTACCAAAACGGGTAACTGAAAAAATGATTTTATGTGAGATTGAAAGTCAAGCTCATATAGTTCACACACCTATTCTCTATCCTAGGTTGTTTTAATAATTTATTCAACTACTGTACAACAGGCTTTAAAGTAAAAAAGTCTGGGTTTGAATATCAACTCATCCCTGCACAAGCTATGTGAGTCCAAGAAAATGACTTAAACTCTCCGAGCCCTTTTTCTTCTTCTTATATCAAATGCAGACAATAGTCTATCTTACAGATTTGTGGTGATTAATGTTCACTACCTGTCATAAAGACATTCAATAAATGGTATTTATTAGTACCTTCAAATATATCATCTCAAAAACTACATAACATCCTTAAAAGTTAGACATCATACCACTTGAGGATAAGGCACAGCACAAGATGCATCGTTAGGATTGAAATTTAGGATTCTTGACTGATTCCAAGTCCTATATTTTCCACCTCCATGCTTTCTTAAAGGGCAGAAACAATCTAAGAAGTCCTCTTATTTTGCAGGTCAATTCTCCAGGCAATGAAGATACTCAAGTTAGAAGGTAAAGGATACCAAGAAATGGTTCAGCGGGTCAAGAACAAGGTAGATAAATGCACCTGTGTTTTCAAGGGAAAATTCAGGGCTTGCAAGAATTCTTCAGACCCTTTTTGCCCTGAAAGCATGTGGACACACCACTTTCCCCATCACGGAAGCACTTTCTGCAATCCTAGACAGACACCACATCATTTGAAGACACAAAACATCTGTGCAAAATAAGATTATAAAATCCTCTTAGTATAAAGATAAAACCAAAATCCTATTATTTCTATCAGTAGTTCTCAAAATCAGGGTTTGTTGTTGTTTCTAAAATAGTTTCCTTCCTTTCCTCTTTTCTCCTAGCCATCTCCTAAACCCAAGTTTTGTGTGTGTGGTTTTTTTGTGTGTGTGTTTTTTTTTGCCGATAGGGTCTGGAGCTGGCCTCCTAGGTTTTCTTTTTCCTTCTAAACTTTCCTAACCTGGACGCTGTCACTAAAAGAACACTCTAGCTGAAGAGATGGTTCTAATTTTTCAAAGCTGTTAGAGGAGTTGAAGAAATAGAGTGAAATTTTAAAAATGTAAGTTTCTTTCTTCATATATAATTCACAAAACCAATCTCACACCAAGCAGGCACTTCTTAGCAGACTGCTTCATCATGCCCAAAAAGCTAAAGTTAATTTTTCATTAACAAATGTAAAAATGTCCCACCAATATCACAAAAGAACAATGCTCTCAGGCATTTATGTACCACCTAATACTAACAAGCATGAGCAATAATCATCACTAATGCTTTTTGATGATTTGTAACCTAGTTGTTTTCTTCAATATTGTTTTGATCTAGATTCAAACACTGAACCAAAAGGACTTGCTGACGCAGAAAATATTCAAGATAGAGAAGGACATAAAAAAAGTAAAGGGAGAAGCAAAACATATTTACTTGCAACCCAAAGAAGGGCAAAAACCAATGAAACTCCATACTTTTCTTCAAGAAACTTTTCGTGGTAAGTTTTCCAGAAGTGAGTCTAATGCTTTTAGGATCTGGATGTTTTTATATTTTTTAAAAGATATTTTTATTCATTTCAGAGAGGGAGTAGAGGTAAAAGCATCAATGATGAGACTCATTGATTGGCTATCCCCTGCACACCTCCTCTTAGGGATCTAGTCTGCAAGCTAGGAATGTGCCCTGAATCAAACTGTGACCTCCTGGTTCACAGGTCGACCACATTCAACCACTTAAGCTCTATAGCTGGGCAGGATCTGGATGTTTTGGGCCTTAGTTGTGTCCTGTAGGATGAGAGCCAGGAAAGGCTACCTACCTCCTTTCCTTATTGGGCTTCTTCTGCATCCTTCTGTTACTTTTTTCCCTCCCCTTGCACACCCACACCCCCCCACCACACACTTTTATTTACTATTTTATCCCTTCTATTTTTATTTTTTCTTAAGTATGTATTTTATTGATTTTTTTACAGAGAGGAAGGGAGAGGGATAGAGTTAGAAACATCAATCAGCTGCCTCCTATACACCCCCTACTGGGGATGTGGCCGCAACCATGTGGCCGTACATACCCTTGACCGGGAATTGAACGTGGGACCTTACAGTCTGCAGGCCGACGCTCTATCCACTGAGCCAAACCAGTCTGTTTTATCCCTTTTAAAAATGAAAGAGGGCGCTCTATTTGAACTGATTTGAAAGTGGGGGGGTGAGGAGGAATGACATTAGAAAAACAAGTACAGCCGAAACCGGTTTGGCTCAATGGATAGAGCGTCGGCTTGGGGACTGAAAGGTCCCGGGTTCGATTCCGGTCAAGGGCATGTACCTTGGTTGCGGGCATATCCCCAGTAGGGGGTGTGCAAGAGGCAGCTGATCGATGACTCTCTCTCATCAATGTTTCTAACTCTCTATCTCTCTCCCTTCCTCTCTGTACAAAAAATCAATAAAAAATTAAAAAAAATAAAATAAAAAGCTTATTTAAAAAAAAAAGAAAAAAAAAAAGAAAAACAAGTACAAAACAAAATGAAAATGAATGTAGAGCACCCCAAAAAAGCTGTTTAGGCTTAACCTTTAATAGTGGTTACCTCTGCAAAGTGGGGTTGGAGAGAGAGCTATCATGAACGTACATCTATGGTTTTCCAACTTTAAAAGACTTTATAAGGTTCTCAACTTTGCATCATAACTGGTGATAGGATCTAAAACGTTCCAGATAAAATCTAAATGAGGTGCGGACTTACAAAATCTGTGCCCAGGTGTAGTAGCAGCCTCAGGTCATTCGGCCAGCTGCCTACCAGCCACCACCCCAAACCCAGGTCTTCTGGTTCCAAGATCAAGGCTCTCTCTGGTACACCAGGCTCTTTTCCACCAACATGAGAATAGTCACTTGCCAGAAAAAAATGAGAGTGGAAAGTAACTTCAACACCAGGCCTCCCTCAGGGCCAGCTCACTACAAGCTGTTTTACTAAGGCCTATGATATCATAACTAGGATTCAGTGCCAGTCACTGATGCAAACAAGCACTGAGCAAAAACATATTCTTAAGAAGATAATATATCATAATTTTTATAATATGATTGTGCTGTTTGGGGTTCAAGTAGCATGATTAAAATGAATAAATTACCCCCAAAGTTATAGAATTGGACCCAGTCCTACAACTACCAGAGTTACCTTTCACCTAGGCCCTAGGCCATTATCGATTTTCCCCATTTTCCTCCCCGCTCTCCAACATTCCTTCTATCCATGCCACATAATCTAGCCTTAGAAAAGGGAAACATTCTTTGGCACTTTAATAACTTTTAACATTCATACAAACTCACAATAACAAACAGGATACTAACTCCAACCCTCCCCCAACCTGATGAATGAGAACCCAAATTAAGGATGCACACCAATTCCAAATAAAAATTTCTAATGTCTCAAGCAGAGTGACAGCACGTGCTACACAGTACACTGAAGCCTGAGGATGATGATTAAGTTAGTATTCTGAAATGAACAGGGATCGAGGTTACTTCGGTAGAAAGAGCTTTTTTTTCCACCTTCAACTTCTGCTTTTATTTTTGTGCCTAGATGTGGTGGTTCCTACAAAAGCATCTGAGTTTCCTAACACTGCAGCAGTCCTAAAGGTAAACACATAAGCACACAATGATGGTCATCAAGGTAAGAACATGAATCCCCCCCCCCCCCCCACTCCAGAACAAGGTGGTGGTGGTAGGAAAGAATCATCAATCACCACTGCCTTGTTTTCAGCAATCAACAAGAAACTATGATATCATAGTTTGATAACTAGTTCAGGTAAGAGGCATCTTGGTGAGCAGCAACCCCTTATCATATAACATGGTCGCCAAGGAAAGCTGGTCCTCCACACTGTCACAGGGCAGGTCTCCCACTCTCACAAACTCTGGGTAGGAGCGGAGCAAGAGTTCCATGGCATCAGCTTGCTGGGGTAAAATCTCCAAGCACTTGGGCTCTTCCAGGTGATAAACGCGGGAGTTTTCCACTGTATAATACAGAAACAAATGGTCTCCCTCACCCAGCAGCCGAGCTATCCCATCTTGAAGCATGTGCACTTCTGTTTCTGTGGTCAACTGGGCGCCCACGTTTACCGGCTCTCCCGCCTCCCAGCGAATGGGGAGCCCATGAACACTCAGTGCCCTCTCCCTGTCGGTTAACACAGGAGGCAGGGAATCGTGGATGAAGTCTTTGGCTCGCTGGTCAGCCACAGCATCGACTGGAGCAAAGTGTCCCAAGCGGGCAACCAAGACCCGCACCTTCTCCATGAAAGCAGTTCTTCGGGGATCCTTAGAATCCGAATGCTGGGCCCCCATGTAATCCATGAAATCTCTGGGCAGTCCCCTACGGAACTCCACGTTTTCCTCCATTGCAGCCTGCAATGCCAGAGGCAGTACGGCCTCCAGGAAGTCACCCCAGGTATTGCGCTGGTACGTGGACAAGGTGAGGTGGAGGGAGTGCACCCCATCCTGGCATTGGGCTTGGTGAATGAAGCCCCGAGGAAAATAGAGCAGATCTCCAGGCTCCAGCACGGTCTGCAGCACCGGCTCCCCAAGGTCATCCTGGGTGAAGTTGGGGCTGGATGTCAGGGCCAGCTCCTCGGCCGGGACCCGGGGTCGGTAGACGCGCCAGAGCTTCCTTCCTTCCAGCTGCAGCACAAAAGCCTCGATGTCGTCGTAGTGGGGAGCAAAGCCCTGCGAGTTGGGGGGCGTGAGGTACACGTTGGAGCCCGCCATGCTTCCAAACTGCTCCTGGAGCACCGACAGAAACTGCCACACGGTGACGGAGAAGGCCTGCGGGCAGAGGAGGCGCAGGGAGCAGCCGGCCTGGTACAGGGCCCACGCGGCGGCGGGCAGGGCCCGGCCCGGCGGGTTCAGGGTCTCGCGCCGCCCGTGCACGTAGCGCGCGGCGTCCAGGTGCTGCCCGAACTGCACGTCCTCGTGGCGCAGCATGGCGTCGATGTCGGCGGTGGAGAAGAGGCCCTGGTAGTAGGTGTGGTCCTGCCGCCGCACCAGCACGGCCTCCCGCTCCCACAGGCGCCGGTAGAAGTGGTCGGGCGGCATGGGCGCGATGAGCCACTCGAAGAGGCGGGCTGCGCGCCGCCGGCTGCTGGGGATGCGGTTCAGCTCGGCCAGGACGCGCTGCAGCGGAGAGCTCCCGGCCGGCTCCCCGCCGCCGGCGCCGCCCCCCTGCGGCCCGGGCAGCGCGGCGGGGGCTGCGGGCGGGGGCGCGGCCGCCAGGCGCGAGGGCGGCTCCCGCCGGGCCGCATCCCGGGTGGCCGTCGCCCCTCCTGGCGGCGGGTCCCGGGGACCGTCCGCGGTCGATTCCGCCCGCGAGTCCCCCGAGTCTTCGCTGGGCAGCGACTGGGCCCTCAGCGCCGCCATGCGGGACGCGGCGCTTCTCCGGAGCTGCCTTCGGATTTTCCTGGGCCTCAAGGGCAGGACCAGCACCGACCCGCTGAGGGACTGCGGCTGGCGCCGGCGTCTCAGCCGCCCGCGCCTCAGCAAACCTGCGCTGGCCCGGAGCCCGTCCATAGCCGAATCCTCCTCCTCCTCCTCCTCCTCCTCCTCGGAGCCCGGAGCCGGTGAGGAAGGGGCGCGCGTGGCCGCCGCCGCGGTGCACTGTGGGAAGGGGGCGGGGCCCCAGCCCTCTCACGTTGGCCACGCCCACCGTCCTTCCACTCAGCGCCTTCTTGTTCACTGTATGCTCAGCAGTACCTTAATTTATTTATTTTTTACAATTCTGTAATGCAGTGTTTCCCAATATAGATTCCTGAATCCCAACTAAGAAGTGCTAAACTGGAATTTTTGGGAGGAAATTCTAATTTAGTACTTCTTAGTTGGGATTCAGGAATCTGTATTTTTTAAAAATATATATTTTATTGATTTTTTACAGAGAGGAAGAGAGAGGGATAGAGAGTTCGAAACATCGATCAGCTGCCTCCTGTACACCCCCTACTGGGGATGTGCCCGCAACCAAGGTACATGCCCTTGACCGGAATCGAACCCGGGACCCTTCAGTCTGCAGGCCTTCGCTCTATCCACTGAGCCAAACTGGTTTCGGCCAGGAATCTGTATTTTAACAACTTCACCAGGTGATTCTCATCATGAGAGAAGTTTGGGAAACACTGCTGTAATGCATCAACTGTATATTGTACTGTGTGTTCACCAAGCCAAGTAAAATCTCCTTCCTTCTCTATTTATTCCCCTTTATGCTCTTCTAGCTCCCCCCCTCCCCCTTCCCACCTCTTTTCCCCTCTCCTCTGGTAATCACCATATGGTTGTCAGGATTTCCTTTTTGTTTTTTGGGTGTTTTTGTGTGTTTTTTTGCTTGATTCCACCACCCTTTTCACCCAGGTCCCAACCCCAGCCGGAACCCCCTTCACCACTGACAGCTATCAGTCTGTTCTCTGTCGTGATGAGTCTATTTCTATTTTGTTAGTCTATTTTGTTCATTAGACTCCACATATAAGTGAAATCATGTATTTTTCTCTGACTTGCGTATTTTACTTAGCAAAACAGTAGTTTAATTGAAATGCGTGGCTTCACACTAGAATCGCGGAATCTCTGCCAAATTAACAGGGATTTCATATTTAGAGGGCAATTATTTTAAGTATTTTTGTTTGTTTGTTTGTTTGTTTGTTTTTGTAATCCTCACCGGAGGATATTTTTCCCATTGATTTTTTTAATCTATTTATTTTTATTTTTTTAGAGAGTGGAGGGAAGGGAGGGAAAGAGAAATACCAACCTAAGAGAGACAAATCCATTGGTTGCCTCCAGGTTTGGTTGGCTCCTGGCTTGATTCCCCTCTGCACACTCCCTGACAGGGGCTGGGGGATTAGCCTGCAAACCAGGTACCTGCCCTTGACCTGGAATCAAAGCCCAGACCCTTTGGTCTGTGGATAGATGCTCAGGGCTAGAAGACTATTTACTTATTTATAATTTTTTAAAAAAATTTTATTTTATTGATTTAGAAAGGGAAGAAGAGGAGAGAGAAACATCAAGTGAGACAGACATGGATCGGTTGCCTCTCGTACCTGTTGGAGGATCATACCCATAGCCTGTGCATGTGCTCTGACCAGCAATTAACCAGAGACTTTCTGGTGCGTGGGACAATGCTCCTACCAACTGAGCCACTCCGATCAGGGCTAGAGGGCAATTTAAAAATCAAATTGCTAGGGACTTCAGTAGAAAGATGTCCACTTAACTCCTTATTCTTCCTAGTCTCTGCATATTGCATGTCCCAGGAGTCCTCATTTCTGAACAGCATGTACCAGAGCAGTTTTTCAGAGAAAGTGCATAAATCTTGTTTTCAGGAAATGCCCTCAGGCAAACTGGGATTTTTGTTTAAACCTTGGGTGGTGGTTCTGGTCCTTACTCTGTAGATGATGTGATTGATTGAAGCCCTCTGTCAGTTCCTCCACCCAACTTCTTTGTACTTTCTCCATTACAAATTCTCCCAGTTGTTGCCTTCTCTCTGGAAAAGGAGCTAGGATTTGCATTCTTCTTTTTTTTTCTTTTTAAATACATATTTTTTTAAATTATTGATTTAGAGAGAGAGGAAAGGAGAAGGAAAGAAAGAGAAACATCTATGACAGAAAAATGGGCTGCCTCCTGCACGCCCCCTACTGGGGAGGGAGCCCCAACCTGGGCCATTGGAAATCCAAGAGCCATCTCTTGGTACCTGAAATGAGGCTCAAACAATTGAACCACACTGTCCAGCTCTCTATTTGCATTCTTGTTATCTGCCCTTCCCACTTGCTCTCAGATTTTGTTTCATTAGCTACAACTTCTCTCTCCAGAATCTTCAATCTCATCTCTGAATCTTAAATCAACCTTTAAAAAAATTATTTATTATTTAAAGTATTGCATAAGTCTCCTTTTTCTCCCACTGACCTCTCCCTGGCTGCTTCCACCCCCAGCACAGGCCTTCACCCCCCTACTATCTGAGTCCATTGGTTATGCTCATATACATGCATCCAAGTCCTTTGGTTGATCTCTTACTCCCTCACGCCCTGACTTCACTCATAGGTTGGACAGTTTGTTCTATGCTTCGATGACTCTGGTTCTATTTTTGTTCATCAGTTTATGTTGATCATTATATCCTACATATGAGTGTCATCATGTGATATTTATCTTTATCTGACTTGCTTATTTTGCTTGGCGTAATGCTCTCCAGTTCCATCCATGCTGTTGCAAATGGTAAGAATCCCTTCTTTACAGCAGTGTAGTATTCCATTGTGTAGATATACTACATTTTTCTAATCTGCTGATTGTCACTTAGGCTGTTTCCAAATCTTAGCTATTGTAAACTGTACTGCTGTGAACATAGGAGTGCATATATCCTTTCTGATTGGTGTTTTTGGTTTCTTGGGATATATTCCTAGAAGTGGGATCACTGGATGAAATGGGAGTTCCATTTTTAATTTTTTGAGGAATGGCCATACTGTTCTCCACAGTCTACATTCCCACCAGCAGTGCACGAGGGTTCCTTTTTCTCCGCATCCTCACCAGCACTTGTCATTTGTTGATTTGTTGATGATAGCCATTCTGACAGGTATGAGATGGTACCTCACTGTCATTTTGATTTGCATCTCTTGGATGAGTAGTGACTTTGAGCATGCTTTCATATGTCTCTTGACCTTCTCTATCTCCTCTTTTAAAAAGTGTCTATTTAGGCCCTTTGCCTATTTTTTAAATTGGATTGTTTATCTTCCTTTTGTTAAGTAGTAAATTAAGATACGTAGGAATAAATTTAACCAAGGAGGTAAAGGACCTATACTCAGAAAATTACAGAACACTGAAAAAAGAGATAAAAGAAGACATAAGTAAATGGAGAAATATACTGTGCTCATGGGTTGGTAGAATCAACGTCATTAAAATGTCCATACTACACAAATCAATCTATGGATTCAATGCAATCCCCATTAAAATACCAATGGCATATTTCAAAGACCTAGAACAAACTCTCCAAAAATTTGTCTGGAATAAAAAAAGGCCTCAAATAGCTGCAGCAATCTTATGAAAGAAGAACAAAGTTGAAGGGATCACAATACCAAGCTATATTACAAAACCACTGTTTTCAAAACTGCCTGGTACTGGCACAAGGACATATAGACCAATGAATCCAGAACAGAGAATCCAGAAATCGAACCAAGCCATTATGCTCAATTGATATTTGACAAAGGAGGCAAGAGCATACAATGGAGTCAAACCCAGTCTCTTCAATAAATGGTGCTGGGAAAAATGAAACTAGATCACCAACTTACACCATACATAAAAATAAACTCAATATGGTTAAAGGACTTAAATGTAAAACAGGAAACCATAAAAATCTTAGAAGAAGCTATAGGCAGCAAAGTAGCAGACATTTGTGGTAGCAATATCTTGACCGATACAGCTCTTAGGGAAATGGAAACTAAGGAGAAAATAAACAAATGGGATGACATCAAAATAAAAAGCTTTTGCACAGCAAATGAAATCATCAACAAAACTACAAGAAAGCCCACCACATGGGAGAACATATTTGCCAATGTTATCTCCGATAAGGGTTTAATCTCCAGCATTTACAGGGAACTCATACAACTTAAATCAACCTCTTAAATGTGGATCTCTTGTTTCCAGGCACTGTGGTTTAATTGTTAAGAACAACATTGTCACTATCTCCATGTAACTACTGTTGTTTTGTACATAAAGTTTTTCATTTTAATTTTGTTTTAAGATAAATTCCTAGGAATGGAATTTCTGAATCAAAGAGCAAGATAATTTTTGTGATTATTAGTAGGTTTTACTGCATCCCCTCCAAAGTTTACAATCTTGCAAGCAGTTATGAGCAGATTAGACTACATGGCCTCCAGAGCATTTTCTGTAGTTCTGGTTGATCTTTTTATCTTTTAAAAAAATATTTTTTAATTGATTTCAGAGAGCAAGGGAGAGACAGAGAGAGAATCTAACTCTGAGCTAATGCTCAACCACTGAGCCACATCAGCTGGGCTCTGTTTGATCTTTCAGTTCTCTTCCTCACTCACATTTCTCTCAAATCCTTGGCAAACCTTTTAGGTTTTATCCCTACCATATGCCACGACCACCCTTTTTATTTCTCACATGGTCAATTGAGGGCCATTTTGCCTCCAGAAGGAACACTTTTCTTGTGGGATTGAGAGGGGGAAGGTAATCTTATAACATCTAGTGCAGCTATTTTCATCCTTTTTCATCACATTGGTAGTAGACTAAGGAGGCAGAAGAAAGCAAAGCGAGGAAATCTCTAGGATTTGATTTGATAAAGCAAAATGGAGAAACACTTCTTTTACATTGATGGGTACAGGATAATTAATAATTAACATTCACAGATCATAGAGATAGTATTTGGGAACAAGAAAATAATAAGGGGTTCTGTGGTGTACTGATCTGGTGCCAGCAGTTTTGCCATCCAGGAGTAGGAAAAGAAAATTACGCTGGCCCGGCCAGTGAGCTCAGTGGTTGAGCTTTGACCCATGCACCAAGAGGTCCCTGGTTTGATTCCAGGTCAGAGCACATGACCAGGTTGCAGACTCAATCCCCAGCAGGGAGCATGCAGGAGGCAACCAATCCATATTGTTGTTTCTCATCTATGTTTTTCTCTCTCTCCTTCCTCCTCCCCCCTCTCAAAAATCAATAAAAACATATTTAACAATAAAATAAAATTACAATGTGTTTTTAAAATATATTTTAATTGATTTCAGAGAGGAAGGGAGAAGAAGAGAAATAGAAACATCAATGATGAGAGAGAATCATTGATTGGCTGCCTTCTGTAAGCCCTGTACCAGGGATCCAGCCTGCAACTGGGGTATTGCCCAGACTAGGAATTAAACCGTGATCTCCTGGTTCATAGGTTAATGCTCAACTACTGAGCCACACCAACTGGGCCAATTTTGTTTTTAAATGAAAGAAAATTACTCTGTCCTTTCAAAAGTATGTTATCCTAGATGCATAAGAAATATGGATTTAAAAATGCACTTAGGGTGAAGGTTGATCTTTGCTAAGGAAGCTTTAGGCCTGGAACATGACATGCCCAGTTAGGAATTTATGATTAGAACATCCTGTGTGGTTACTTTTGGTCACTGAGCTTGTTAGGCCTGCCATGTGCCTCCCACCTAATCCTCTGCTTGTCAAGTTTATGTAGCCCCTTTTTACTCACAATTACAAGTAGCTTCCAACTAGTCTCTAACTTTAGTCTCTCCCTAGTCAATTTGTAACATAGGTAACTACAACGTCAATTTTCTCAAGTTGTGGCCCCAGGGTGCCATTGCCCTACTCAAAACCCATCTGTGTTCCCCATCGATCAATCCAAGCCCTTCCGCTAGATACCAAAGCCACATGGCGAGACAGCCTTCTCACAACTCTGCTAGCAATACTTCCACAAGTTAGACTATTGGCTGTTCCTTGCCTATGTTCTCCTCCATACATTTACTCATCCTGTTCCCCTAAGGGCTGTCTCCCAGTCCTCTTTTGTCATGACCCTTATTTAAGTCTCTTTCACATTCCATCTTCTCACCAAAGTCTCTCCCATCTCTAATCACAAGAGAACTGTGACCCTTTCACATGAATGTAGCACATTGTGCCTGTCCTGATATAGAGTGTACTTGTCATATTCTCTCCTAAACTCCCTAGACTGTAAAATCCTTCAAGGAAAGATTTACTTTGCTTTTTGCTCTTACTGCTTTTCACACACTGCTTTTCACACAGCAGGTGCTCAGGAAGTGTTCACTGGGAAGCAGACCACCCAGAATTGAGTCCCTCTCCACTCATTCTCCATGGCATTAGCTCCGTCAAGTGACTCTCTCAGGCCTCAGGAACCCCATCTGTAAAATGAGAATAAAAATTGAATCTACCTCTTCTTCTTCTTCTTTTTTTTTAAACTTGTATTTTAGCCAGTTGATAGATGGGAAGTACTATTTTAATACAATTTTATTAATTTTTTAACCTACTTTTTTTTTTAGGGTTATTGTAAAGATAAAATAATGCATGTAAGGCACTTAGCACAGAGTCTGGTTTAAAGCCAAACGCTTAAAAAATGGCAGCTATCATAATAATTTGTTATTATGGCACAAAACCCCACATTACCTATATGATGGCTGGTGTCACTAGCCTACTTCAGAGGATTCAGGAGTTGGGAAGGCAGAGAAGTTCCTGAGTTGGGCAGGATGACAGAGTGGGATAGGGAGGTGAGATTATTTTTGCATATGCCTTGTGGAAGTTGAGTCAGTGGGGACGATATCAGACAAAACCACTGTGTGAGGCACTGCTCTGTACGAAGTTACCTGGCCGAGAGCCAGAGTAGGGGCTGGTACCAACTGCTCTCCTCCCACATCCTGTGGCCTGGTCTAGGGCTGCAGGGCCTGAAGGAAGGGACAGCGGAGGGGCCGTGTGTGCTGATGAGGCTCTGACATCAGATCCCTCGGGGAAATGCTGAAGAGGGCAGGTCACATTTGTCAGTAGGAGCTTTAACTGCCTTCTGAAAGAGATTGGTCTTCAATATACAATGGACGCATTCTGCAGTGAATGAGGGGGACGAGCTGTGCTTGTTTGCTCTCAAAGCCAGGGACAGTCTGCTCCGCTAGAGGAAGGCTGTAAGTTTGTCTTTCCCGCATCCTGTACACATATCTCTTCCTCCTAGCCTTTCCTGTGACCTCATACTTTAAGTTCTTCAGCAGTTTGTGATTTCCTGGAAGAATGTTGTCGCTGCCTGGTCTCTTGGTTTCCATAGTGACTGGGAGGTACCTTTTGGATCCTGACTTATCTTTAATTCCATCACTCTTCCTGTGGCTCTACTTAGTTCTCACTACAAAAGCAGCTATTAATAACCATTTTTAGAAATATAATTTAAGGACATGGAATAATGTTCCTAATATATCATGAGTGGGGGGGAAAAACAGACAAAATAAATATTACAGTAGGATCCCAGTTGGGGTACTTTGTGTGTCGATTTGTATGTATATATATCTATTCATTCATGTATAGATCCATTCATATTACTGGGAAAAAAATTAGGAGTCTTTACATTGCAATATTCAACCGTGTTTATCTTTAGATGGTGGGATTCCCGGTAATTTTTATTTTCTTTGTTTTTATGTTATGAACTTTCTACATTGAACATGTGTCACTTGTGCCACTACTCTTTCCCTAATGCATCTTATTTTTTCCAATCTCTAATCATTGCTTGCCTAGCTCTTCTGTTTTTTTTTAAAATATATTTTATTGATTTTTTTTTTACAGAGAGGAAGGGAGAGAGAGAGAGAGCTAGAAAGTCAATGAGAGAGAAACATCGACCAGCTGCCTCCTGCACACCCCACACCAGGAATGTGCCCGCAACCAAGGTACATGCCCTTGACCGGAATCGAACCTGGGATCCTTCAGTCCGCAGGTAGACGCTCTATCCACTGAGCCAAATCGATTTTGGCTCTGTTTTTTTTGTTTGTTTGTTTGTTTTAATCAATATAATTCCCTTTTTTAAAAAATCAAAGGAACTTGGAGTTAAGATTACCACAAATCTTATTATGTCTATGGTTTTTCATTTTCCAGAATGTCATGTAATTAAAATCATACATTATGTGTAGCCTTTACAGGCTGGTTCTGTCACTTAGCAACCAGTATGCATTTAAAGAGTATAATAGGGAGAATCCAAGATGGCTGCTCGGGTAGGCACCTAGCCGCAGCCGCACGCAACAATTTCAATAAAATACAACTAAAATATAAAATGGACATTACCCAGAACTACAGGAAAGTCAACTGACTGGAAATTCTACAACGAGAAGCAAGGAGAAAACCAGAAGGAAGCGCGGAGGAGCTGTAAAAGCCCAAGGTACGGAGACACGCGGCGCGCGCGCGCGCGGAGAGGACGGAGCCGGAGAGGAGGGAGGCCGAGTGCCTGGCTGGCGTTCCCTAGCGGGAAGGAGATAAACACTCCGACTGTGCTGGGCCCCCAACTGCTCTGAACCCCCATTCTAGGCCAGACCCTGGGGACCCAGGCTCATCCAGAGGGAGCTGGGCTGTAAGGCAGTACTCGGGGAAGCAGCGAAAGGAGGTCCCAGAGGCGCGCACACAGCGCGCAGAGAAGGGCCGGCCGGCTGTGCCGTAGGACTGCCCTGGCGGGAAGGAGACAGGCTCCAGACTGCTCTGAACGCCACCTCCAACTCCACTTCCAACTGAACTGAAACCCAGTTTCGGGCCCATTGCGGGAGAGCTTACACTGTTTGGTAGCAGGCGAAAATCGAGGGCACCTTTCTCTCAGAGGCGCTTGCAACAAGTACTGAAGGACCCTGAGTCTCAGGAGTCGCATAGGGCGGGGCTGACGGAAGCCAAGGCTGTAGGCTCCACCCTGAAACCCCGCTCCATCAGGAAAGCTGCCTGCGAAAATGCCTAAACCAAATAGATCACAAACGAAAGAAATGGAGGACAAAAAGAGACTGGATATGGAGTTCAAAACCACACTTATAGGGTTTTTCAAGAGACTCCTAGAAAAGGCCGATAAAATAAATGAGACCTATGAGGATATGAAAAGGGATCAACAAGAAATGCTAAGGGATCAACAAGAAATAAAGAATACATTGTCTGAAATAAAAAATATTCTACAGAGTCCTAAAAACAGAATAGAAGATCGCAAGAATCAAGTCAAAGATTTGGAACATAAAGAGCCAGAAGACACTCCTCCACAGAAGCTAGAAGGCAAGAGAATCCAGAAAATTGAAGATAATGTAAGAAACCTCTGGGACAACTTCAAGCGAACCAACATCAGAATTATGGGGGTTCCAGAAGATGAGAGAGAGCAAGATATCGAAAACATACTGAAAGAAATAGTGACAGAAAACTTCCCCCACCTGGGGAAAGAATTGGACTTACAAGTCCAGGAAGCACACAGAACTCCAAATAAGAGGAATCCAAAGAGGACCACACCAAGACAAATCATAATTAAGATTCCAAGAGCAAAGGACAAAGAGAGAATATTAAAAGCAGCAAGAACTAAGCAGGTGGTTACCTATAAAGGAGCACCTATACGATTGTCAGCTGATTTCTCAACAGAAACCATGCAGGCCAGACGGGAATGGCAAGAAATATTCAGGGTGATGAATAGCAAGAACCTACAGCCAAAAATACTCTACCCAGCAAAGCTATCACTCAGAATCGAAGGTCAGATAAAGAGCTTCACTAATAAAAAAAAAGCTAAAGGAGTTCATCACCACCAAACCAGAATTATATGAATTGCTGAAGGGGGTTCTTTCAGAAGAGAAAGTAAACAAAGATAAAAATTATGAACAACAAATACGTAACTATCAACAAGTGAATCTAAAAACCAAGGAAATTAAAAAAAAAATCTGATGAACAATATTAACTGTTGAATATAATAGAATCAGAGGTATGGAAGGGGAGTGAACTGATGATTCTTGGGGAAAAGGGGAGAGGGGAATGTGGGAAGAGACTGAACATAAACTGTGCACCTATGGATGAGGACAATGGGGAGTGGGGAAAGGGCAGAGGGTGGGGTGGGAAGGGGAGGGAAAGGAACACTTGTAATAATATGAACAATAAAAATTTATTAAAATAAATAAATAAAATAAAATAAAATAAAATAAAAAAAAATAAAAAAGATAGAGCAACCCCGAAAAAAAAAAAATAAAAATAAAAAATAAAGAGTATAATAAAAATAATTGATAGCCGAAACCGGTTTGGCTCAATGGATAGAGCATTGGCTTGGGGACTGAAAGGTCCCGGGTTCGATTCCGGTCAAGGGCATGTACCTTGGTTGCGGGCATATCCCCAGTAGGGGGTGTGCAAGAGGCAGCTGATCGATGACTCTCTCTCATCTATGTTTCTAACTCTCTATCTCTATCCCTTCCTATCTGTACAAAATCAATAAAATATTATATATATTTAAAAAAATTGATAAATAGAGGAATACATTGTGAAAGTCAAAATTAAAATAAAATGGTCCATTACAATTGATTTATTCATTTTTGAAAGCAATGAAAAACAAGATAATAAATAATGGTTTGGCTCTTATTATTAATAATACAACATAATAGCATGTGTAGCTGAATTATGTTATTTGTGAAATAAGAAATAAGAACCACCATCTTTCAATAATTTGCCAAAATGACTAACCCAAAGGGGAAGAGGAGAGGCACCCGCTATAGGTTCTCTGGGCCTTTCAGAAAACACGGAGCTGTTCCTCTGGCCTCACACATGTGAATCTACAAGGAAGGTGATACTGCAGACATCAAAGGAATGGGCACTGTTCAAAAAGGAATGCCCTACAGATGTCACCATGCAAAACGGGAGGAGTCTACAGTTACCCAGCCTGCGGTGGGCGTTGTTGTAAACAAACAAGGGCAAGATTCTTGCCCAGAGGATTAATGTACACATTGAGCATATAAAGCACTCGAAGAGCTGAGATAGCTTCCTGAAACGTGTGAAGGACAATGATCAGAAAAAGAAGGAAGCCAAAGTGAAAGGTTCTGGGTTCAGCTGAAGCGCCAGCCTGCTCCATCCAGAAAAGCACTTTGTCAGAAGCAGTGGAAAGGAGCCTGAGCTGCTGGGATCTATATTCCTTATGAATCCATGGCATGACAAGTGCAAATAAATAAATAAATAACCTCTGTACTGTTTAAGAGGCATGGCATTCTTCTTGCAAATGTGTGAGTGGGCATATATCAAAATCTTGGCCCTAGCTGTTTTGGCTCATTGGATAGAGCATCGGCCTGTGAACTGAAAGGTCCTGGGTTCTATTCCGGTCAAGGGCACATGCCTGGGTTGTGGGCTCGATCCCCAGTAGGGGGCATCCAGGAGGCAGCTGATTAATGATTCTCTCTCATCATTGATGTTTCTATCTCCCTCTCCCTTTCTTCCTAAAATCAATAAAAATATATATGTATTTTTAAAAAATCTGGTATTAGTCTTTTGAGATTAATTAAAGAATAATCAAGTATAAAAATCACAAATAATCCCATTAAATCTTTAGGTGTCATAATAAAAAAAATTTCCTATTTATTTAACAAAAAAAGGAAGATACAGCCCTAGCTGGTTTGGCTCAGTGGATTGAGCATCAGCCTGTGAACTGAAGGGTCCCGGGTTCGATTCCAGACAAGGGCACATGCCCAGGTTTCGGGCTCAATCTCCAATGTGGGACATGCAGGAGGCAGCCAATCCATGATTCTCTCTCATCATTGATGTTTCTCTCTCTCTCCTCTCTCCCTCTCTCTCTCCCTCTCTCTCTCTCTCTCTCTCTCTCTCTCTCTCTCTCTCTCCCCCCCCTTCCTCTCTGAAATCAATAAAAAATATTTTTAAAAAGGAAGATACATATACACAAAGACAAATTCACCTATAGTACCACTATACGTTTATTTCCTACAAGTGCACAATCTAATATATTCCGTTTTGCTTGATTCCTAATTAAAACAAAACAAGACAAAACACAGATGGTGCATTTATAAGGCTGCATTATCAGGAGAAACCTTTTTTGACTAGGCACCAAGTGAAAACAATCCTTTTATAATTTCATACATTTTATCATTAGAAGAATTTTCTATAAACTAGCTTCTGGCCCTGTACACTACAAACCTTGTTTTTCCTCCATTACCAACATGCTTCAGTGTTGGGCACCATAGGGCATATTCTTATCGACCTAGGGTCCTGTGCCTTCATGTCACATCACCGGTTTTGTGGGCACTGTGGGCAGTAGTAGATTTTCTGTGAGGCAAACCTATGTCAGGACGACTGGCAATAAGCTAACCAGTGACACACTGGAACAGTCAGGAGGACGCCTGCCCCGGGGCCTCATGGAGTAAGGACTCTATGGGACCACACCCTACCTCATAGACTACACACACTGGGTTCCAGGATTCTGGAATTCCCTGCCCATTTTTAGGGCTGTGTGGACTCGTATCTTCCCAAGGGTAGTCAGCATGGCAAGTGTGTGTACCGTTAGACTCAAGGCGGGGCCAACAGCAGTTGTTTGCTGTTTGTGAACATAACTTGGACATGCAGTCCGAAGCTTTTACATGTGCATGTGTGAGGTCCTCACACTGTGAAATGGAGCTGAGGACAGAAAGAGATGGGTGGACTGCAAGGCAGCTTCCCTGCACTGCTAAGTTTTGATAAGGAACTCCAAAGCATCTAAACATTTCAAATGCAGGCCTGCTCTCCTGTCAAGGTAGGTGATAGAACGTACTTTTTACTCAGCAGTTTGTTAGCTTGACTTATAACATTTAACTATTTAGACATATGGTAAATGGGCTTCTGTTCGTACTTTTGTCCTAACCTGAGAATTCATTTAGCAATGAGGATATTCTCTTATTATTCCATGGGGTAATGCAGAAATCTGATGGATATCAGAACTATTTAGGTTCCTGGGGATACTTTAATCTAGCTTTAACCTAGGCACAATCTCAACCCTGGCCATTGCTACATTGGTTTATAGGGTTGAAATAGAGCAGGGCTGGGTCCCCAGGGGCTATTCACCCTGAGTGAATCCACCTCCTCAACACATCCAGGGAATAAGACTTTTTAGTCATAGCTACAAGAGTATCTCAAAGTTGCTGCTATTTCTGCATAATAATAAAGACTTAGAAAACAGAGGCTAATAACTTCAAAGATCGCCACACAGATATATACTCAAGCCTTATTGTGAGGACAATTCACGTGTGTTCTCCCCATAAGACTCCTGACTGGGTCAAAGGAGGCAGGTCTTAAACACATAGATTCTATTTTCATATTTATTTATTATAGTAGTTTATAGAGCTATTTTGATAATCCATGGCTGAAGAGGCATCCTCTTTGGGTCTACATTCATATGAGACCACATGTTTTGCATATGCACTCATGTGTTAATATTTCCCTGCAGACTGTGAAATCTCGCATACCAAATCCCTGGTTACAGAGTCCAGCCGTCGGCCTAAACACAAGAAGGAGAAAGCTCTCACCATTTGCCAAAGATCTGCGCACCACCTGGGAAAAAAGGATTGCAATGGGACCATTTGGATCTCCCAGCTCAGATTTCTAGCTGAGACAAGGTTTTTCCAGGGTCATAACCCTCTTCCTTTGGAAGGAAAGGTGATTATTTCTAGGATGGCCCCTTCTCTTGCTCCAAGACACAGGTAGCAGTGAACCCAGTCATATTCTTTCATTGATGTTGTATAATCTGTCATTATGCTTATAAAAAATATCTATTGAATAGTAGACTTGTTTTTTTATTAAGTACTAGAGGTCCAGTACATGAAATTCATGCACAGGTAGGGTCCCTAGGCCTGGCCAGTGATCAGGACTAATAGGGGCCTTCCAGCTCCTGGCCAGGGCCTTCTTTCATTCTGTGCCACCCCCTGGTGGTCAGTGCGTCATAGTGAATGATCAAACACTCAGTCTTTTGGTCCAACTCCTGAGGGGACACTTTGCATAAAGCTATTTATTTATTTATTTATTTATTTATTTATTTATTTATGTTTTTGATATATTTCTTTATTGATTTCAGAGAGAAAGGGAGAAGGAGAGAGAAATAGAAACATCAATGATGAGAGAGAATCATTGATATACTGCCTCCTGCATGCCCCCTACTGGGGATCGAGCCCACAACCCAGGCATGTGCCCTTGGCTGGAATCGAACCTAGGACCCTTTATTTTATTTTATTTTATTTTATTTTTTAAAATATATTTTATTGATTTTGTACAGAGAGGAAGGGAGAGAGATAGAGAGTTTGAAACATCGATGAGAGCGTCATCGATCAGCTGCCTCTTGCACACCCCCTACTGGGGATATGCCCGCAACCAAGGTACATGCCCTTGACCGGAATCGAACCCGGGACCTTTCAGTCCCCAAGCCGACGCTCTATCCATTGAGCCAAACCGGTTTTGGCAGAACCTAGGACCCTTTAGTCTGCACACTGATGCTTTATCCACTGAGCCAAGCCAGCTAGGGCTAGCCTTTTATATAGAGAGATAGAGCATATTTTTCCATATCCCAGAAAAGTCATATTGAATATAGGTCAGAACTTGAAGTTTTACTAGAGTAGCTATATAAAGAGCTTTCTGAAACCCAAACTATAATCCTATCTTTTTCTGGGAAAGAAATAGGTGATTTTTAAAAATTTAATTTAATTTCCCCCCACACATGTCTAGTCTTATTCTGGAGCAGATTCTTTAAATGTAGCTCATGGTGAATGAGGAAGCCATGTCGTTTGACTATCACAAGCACTGGACAAGCCAGCACAGTCATTTCCCACTCTGCTGTGTGGGTGGATGTGGATACTTTTAGATCCTTGCAAAGCATTGCTGCAGTTTCACAAGGCCAATTAGCAATTCTCATGAGCCTAAATGTACTGAATGCTTAAGTGATTTAAGCATCATGAAAAATTGGAAACTATGTCTGTGTCGTAAGGTGGGACTCTGTAAGTCTTACAGTGTAAGAGCACATGATATTCCAAAAATTGCCACAGAAGAGGAAAGTCCCAAAATTCAAAGTAGTGTGAATCCAGCTTTTTTTCCTAAATATTGATTGTTGTTTACATCCTAAAAAGCTTTGGGGCATCAAATGATTAAAATAAGGCAATATGAATCTTTCCCTTTCTCTTCCCCTAATCACATCCTTTCTTTCAGCAGCACTGTTAACATCAAAAGTATGAAAAGCAATATTCTGAACTCCTACTGTCTATGGAACATGCGAGACCGGTTTGGCTCAGTGGATAGAGCGTCAGCCTGCGGACTGAAGGGTCCCAGGTTCGATTCTGGTCAAGGGCATGTACCTTGGTTGCGGGCACATCCCCAGTGAGGGGGTGTGCAAGAGGCAACTGATCGATGATTCTCTCATCAATGTTTCTAGCTATCTATCCCTCTCCCTTACTCTCTGTGAAAAATCAATAAAATATATTTTTAAAAAAACAACCAACTATGGAACACGATTGGGAAAGTGCTGGAGGCTAAGACCAGCAGGTCATAATTATGCAAGAAGTCCTTCAGAAGGCTGATGGACCTTGGGCTTTTAGCTTGTAGGGCTTTTCAGACCAAGGGCTAGAGGCTATGCTTTGATTGTTCTGTCGAGACAATGGTGGCCAAAGGCAGTTCCCCTGACCTGATAACCTTTAACTGTTTACCAAACTTTACCTTTGATATGTCTGTTTGCTTTGCTAAAGAGAAAAAGTATGTTCTAGGAAATAAAAGCAAAAGGGACAGAAAATTCTGGGAGCTTCTCCACTAAAGGAAGTGATCTGCCTGTCTTTCCCCCATGCCTTTCAATTTCAAATATATTTCCTGTCTAGTCTCTTCATTTTTGTTGCAGCCCCTTCTCCATATTCCTGAACCCTTGCTGCGAAAAACTGTGGCAGGAAAGAACATTGTGGGATATCAGTTAATTACATAACAGAAAACCTTCCCTTTTTCGGGCTCATGTAATCCATATATATTTTTTTAATCATTTCAGTTTTTTAAAATATATTTTATTAATTTTTTACAGAAAGGAAGGGAAAGGGAGAGAGAGTTAGAAACATTGATACAAGAGAAACATCAATCAGCTGCCTCCTGCACACCCGCTACTGGGGATGTGCCCTTGACCAGAATTGAACCTGGGACCCTTGAGTCCACAGGCCTACGCTCTATCCACTGAGCCAAACAGATTAGGGCTGTAACCCATATTTTTATTTATTAGTTTATACCTCCCACCCAAGTGAAATAGTAATCTCAAAAGCACTATCACATATTTCAAAGTTATTCCCACATCTATCAAACCTGAGTCTTCTGGGATCTGGCTACCACAAGTCCTTTGAGACAATAAGTAATTCTGTATGAGTACTTTCTCGGCCCCTCTGTCTTTGACTTTGTCATTTCAATGTGAATGGACTTTATTGTCCACTCTGCATTGCTGACAAGAACAAGTAAGCAGAACTGAATCCTCCAGTCAGTCAGCAAGGCCAAACAGAGGGTCTTTTAGGACATCAGCACTGTGAGAAAAATAGCAGGCACAGAAGAAATAGCCCTTGTCTTTGAGGAGTTTACAAGAGGTTTTCTAAGACACACATATAAGAACCTTTCCAAGACAGTATGCTCCATCTAGTAGGAATTGTGTGGCTCACAGAAGCTGTGCTGTGGGAGTCCCTGTGAAGGGGGCATTTGAGTACTGGCATAGAAGTGGAGGCACAGAACTTGCTTGGATCTCAGAGATTGCACAAGGCTTCGGTAGGCAGAGAGGAGGAGCAAAGTCCTTCCAGGTGAGGGGAAGGACAGGAGAAAAGGCTGGAGGAAAGAATGAGCTTGGCAGAGGTCCATGACACTTCCCCCTTCCCTCCAGTTTCCAAATTGGATCAGTTGTGATTTAGCAATGGAGAAGCTGGACATCCATTATCCTTACCTAATCCATTCATGTTAACAAAATCTGATAATGACAAAATACCCCAGGAGGTCCACAGATCCTTTCTAAAAGGCCTTGCCTGTCTTTCCTGACTAAAGCATTTGTAGGAGATTTTCTTCTCACAAAGAATGTCTCAGTTGTCTCCTCCTTATTTCTCCTCTTTTCATCTTTCTTTCTTCTGCCACAGATATCCATCACCTTCACTGTAAGCTTCTGTTTGGCCCAGCGTGTGAGAGAAACACCGTGCTGACCTTCTCTTGGTCAAGACTTAAAGTACATTTTCATTTTCAACTGGGATTCATGTCTTTACTGGTTGACATACTTCATCTGAGTTAACATCATTAGTGAACCAACTACATCAACAGAATTCTTTCTGATCAGACCAACAACTAAGTGGTGGGGTGTGGGTCAGAAGAAAAGCATCTGTGTTAGAATTTATTCTCTCCCCTACCACAACCTCCTCTTGGTCCTCACTAATAATCCTCTCAACTACCCCACCATTTTAAAAACATTTTATTTTTTAACTAGAGGCCTGGTGCACAAAAATTTGTGCACTTGCGGGGAACGGTCCCTTAGCCTGGCCTGCACCCTCTCGCAGTCTGGGACCCCTTGGGGGATGTCTGACTGATGGCTTAGGCCCACTCCCCAGGTGATCGGGCCTAAGCTGGCAGTCAGACATCCCTCTGGCAGCCCAGAAGCCCTTGGGGAATGTCTGACTAATGGCTTAGGCCTGCTCCCCATTAGTTGGACATCCTTAGTGCTGCTGTGGAGGAGGGAGAGGCTCCCACCACCGCGGCTGTGCTGCCAGCCATAAGCCAGCTTCTGGCTGAGCAGTGCTCCCCCTATGAGCACCAGGGCACAGCTCCTGCATTGAGCGTATGCCCCCTGGTGGTCAGTGCACATCATAGCAACCGGTTGTTCCCAGTCGTTCCGCTGACTTTTAGGAGTTTGTTGTCTAGTTGGATAAAATGGGCTTGTTCACTGGAGGCAGCATCAGAGCCTCTCAGAGGTCAAAGCTGAGCTAGACACTGCCTATTTTGAGACTCCAACTATTTTTTTTAAATGAAGTGCCCAGCTGAATTTTTATAAATGATGGTAGTTTTTTTTATGTATACACTTAACATTGCTTTTAACACAAAAAACTGACTAATTTTTGAAATGATGTAAAAAAATCTAAATTGATATCATAGCAGCATTATTCATAATAGCCAGGAAGTGGAAGTAACCCAAATTTCCATCAACTGATGGATGGATAGATAAAATTTGGTATATCCATCCAATGAAATACTTTTTGTCAATAAGAAATGAAATACTGCCGAAACCGGTTTGGCTCAGTGGATAGAGCGTCGGTCTGCGGACTGAAAGGTCCTGGGTTCGATTCCAGTCAAGGGCATGTACCTTGGTTGCGGGCACATCCCCGGTAGGGGGTGTGCAAGAGGCAGCTGGTCAATGTTTCTCTCTCATCGATGTTTCTAGCTCTCTAGCTCTCTCCCTTCCTCTCTGTAAAAAATCAATAAAATATATTTTTAAAAAAAAGAAAAGAAAAGAAATGAAGTACTGCTGAAACCGGTTTGGCTCAGTGGATAGAGCATCAGCCTGTGGACTGAAGGGTCCCAAGTTTGATTCCGGTCAAGGGCATGTACCTTGGTTGTGGGCACATCCTCAGTGGGGGGTATGCAGGAAGCAGCTGATGGATGTTTCTCTCTCATTGATGTTTCTAACTCTCTGTCCCACTTCCTTCCTCTCTGTAAAAAAAAAAAAATCAATAAAATATTTTTAAAAAAAAGAAATGAAGTACTGACACATGCTACAACACGGTTGAACCTGGACAACATTATGCTAAGTGAAGAAAGCCAGTTACAAAAGACTACATTTTGTATGATTTCATTTATATAAAATGTCCAGAATAGACAAAATTATAGAGACAGAAAGTAGATTAGTGGTTGCTTGGGGCTGGAAGGACCGGAGAGAAGGAGAATAGGAATTGACTGGTAATGAGGTTTCTTAGGGGGAATAAATATGTTCTAAAATTAGATTGTGGTGGTGGTGGTACAACCCTGTGGATGTACAAAACACCCTGCATTTTACATATTAAAAGGGTGAATTGTATAGTATGTTAACTACATCTCAGTAAATCTGATTTTTATTTTTTTTTATTTATTTATTTATTTATTTATTTATTTATTTATTTAAATGATTGACATTTTATTTTGGCATTAGTTACTGCTTTTTAAAAATATATATTTTATTGATTTTTATAGAGAGGAAGGGAGAGAGATAGAGAGCTAGAAACATCGACCAACGTACATGCCCCTGACTGGAATCGAACCCAGGACCTTTCAGTCTACAGACCGACGCTCTACCACTGAGCCAAACCGGTTTCGGCAGAAAATCTGCTTTTTAAAAGTCTACATTGAAAGCCTTTCATGACTATGTGTAGGGCACCAGGCAGTGTGGTGTGTGTGGTGGACAGAACACGGGTTTGGAAGTCAAATACACCTAAATCCAAATATTCTGTTACGTATCAATTGTGTTACCATACTTAAATTACTTAAATTCTCAGATTTCTTTTATTCACTGTAAAATGAAGAAAATAATTCCTACTTCATATGATTGTTTTCGAATAACATTATTGAATAGTAATTAACACAGGCACTATTCTAGGCTTCGCGGGTACAGGAAGGACTAGTCAGCCAAGAATCTCTACACTATAGCTCATTTAAAAAAAAAAAAAAAGCAGATCTTTAAAAATCTCTCCAATGTTAAATATTGGAGATTAATTTTAAAATAACAAAACCCTGTAAGCCAACACTGCGTGTGGCCCAAACTTGGACTGGCAGTTTGTGACCCCCTGGTGTAGGTTTTCCAGATGGTGGATTTCTAGCATATTGCCTGCTTGGCTGAACCTTGGCCCCCTCAGCCTGCTCTCATTTGCTGCTCAGCACTAATCGAATCATTCCTCATAAAATTCAGGGAAATCATCATAGCAAGTAATTAAGCCAAGCAGAGGTCTGGATCCCATCCCTCTCCATACGATGCTGCAGCCTTCCTCACTGACCCCGTGAGGCCCCATTCACTTCCCATGTCCTGGCTGAGCTGGAAGTTTGTACAGGATGGGTTTGGAAGAATTTTGTGCTTCTCACGCCTTTCAAGATCATCTGTCCTCTGAGGACCTCTGTGGGAGGCCAATTCGGGGCACAGTCTCAGATGTTAGAATTTAAACACATTCATTTTCCTTTACTGGCTCATATCTATCACCTCAACCGGTTTTGGCAAAAAACGTAAGTGTGCAGTAGCAGTGTAGGCAGCTCTTTTCTGGAACTCCATAATGGATGATTCACTTAATCTGTTTTAATTCCCTCACATATCCATGATTTCAGAAAAGGAAAGCAAGTTTTAAATTTATCATTCATATATATATATATATATATATATATATATATATATATAAATTGATTTCAGAGATGGAGGAAGAGGGAGAAAGAGATAGAAACATCGATGATGAGAGAGAATCATTGATCAGCTGCCTCCTGCACAGCACCCACTGGGGATTGAGCCCACAACCCTGGCATGTGCCTGGCCCGTGAATCAAACCAGAGACCTCCTGGTTCATAGGCTGACTCTCAACCACTGAGCCACACCAGCTGGGCTAAATCTATCTTGTAGCTAGCTATTCAGTTCCGAGTCAAAGAACTTCATATTGCTCACTTACCCATGGACAGAGCAGTAGAGGTTAAAGCTCTGAGAAGAGGGTGGCTAGAGAGAGGGTTCATTGGACCATTCTATCCCATCAGCAGCAGACTCCTTTGAAGTGCTTCATCCCATAGAGTCCTGGAATCCCCTCCAGCCTCTGGGTCTGAGTCTCCCACAGTGAAGCACACCAGAACTCTGAAAGCCTCTGTACACGCTCTGTGATGTAGTAGAAAGATGGTAAACTCAAGTCCAGATTTCCTTCTGCTGTGAATAACTACATAACTCTACACATTACTTTATCAGTTTGAGTCTTATGTTCATCATTTGTAACATGAGAAAAAAAATTGTCTTATGGGTCAACTGCAGTGGTTCTTAACCTGGTTGCATATTAAAATTGTTTTCTTAAAAATGTTGCAGCCTGTGCCACACCTTTTGCAAATTAAGTCAGAATCTCTGAGGGTGAAATACAGACATCAGTTGTTTTTAGAAGCTTCAGACGTCATTCTAATATGCAGTCGGGATTGAAAACAACTGTTACTTGTGTAAAATAGGTACTCTTTTTAATTTTTTTATTTTATTTTTCCCATCACCATTTATTTTCCCGATACTCACTTCCACCTTCACTCCCATCATCCTATGCAATGACACTGTTGTCCATGTCCATGAGTCCTTTCTCCCTCCCTCCCTCTCTCTCTCTCTCTCTCTCTCTCTCTCTTTCTATCTCTCTCTCTCTATCTTTTTACATTTTTGCTAAATCCCTCTACCACCACCCACACACCCTCCACACACATACACCAGAGCTGTCTGCCTGCTCTCTATTTATGAGTCTGTCTCTATTTTGCTTTTTAGATCAGTTTTTGTTCTCATTAAATTCCACATATGAGAGGGACCACATGGTACTTACCTTTCTCTTACTGGCTTATTTCATTTATCATAAATAGATACTCTTTAGTTCTTAGTTATTCCCCAATTTGTTTCAAATCATCAAGAGACCCAACGTTAGGTACATGTTCTAAGATTGCACCACTAGGTGTCAGTTTTACCATACAGTTTGGTTTTTAGGAGCTTCTGGTTCCCGGGTTCTCAGGCTAACAACTCTGTACTATCACCACAACTGTTACGCCAGCCACAGTCCTAATGCCTCTTAAAACATGTGATTTCTGATCCTATATAAATTAGGCAAGGTGGTTGGTTACTCTCCCAGTTATGAGGAAACAGAGGGTCAGAAAGATTCTGTGCCTTGTACAGGATACACAGGAAGCGGCGCAACTGAGATTCAAGCTGCATTTTTTCATTCATTCATTCATTCATTCATTCATTCATTCATTCATTCAAAAAAGCCAAGCACTTACTATGCACAAGGTACTGTATCTGGTATTAGGTATCCAAAAGTGAATAAGGTATAGTTCTCATCCTCTGGCAGTTCATTTTTATCCTTCTCTTATACATCCATTGGAAAAGAGAAGGCGGGCATCTCATGGCCTCAGGTCAGCTATGTCCTCCAAAGAACTGGTCAAACACTGTGTTCCTAAGAGGGTAGAAGAATCACCTGTAAGTAGAGTTTCCTGGGAGGGTTGTTCCACTATACCAGATACTATAATAAAATTTAAAAATGTTAGGAGCCTATTAAGAACCTAGGTGGCCAGGGACATTAACTGGTCTGTTTTACCACTATCATTTTTACTTATATTCTCAGCAACAAACTATTACCTGTCTAATTTCTAGTCAATGAATACTGACGGAATGAAGAAATGCCTTGCGCTCTGCTAAAAGAGCCGTGAGGGAAATATTCTAAGAAGTCTGTACCTTATTCTGGGAAGCAATTCTGAGTATTCCCTTCCAAAGGGCAGTACCTTGTTCTCTAAAGCCCCAACTGAGTCATCCCGAGGCGGGAAGGCCTCACAGATCTCAGAGAAGGTTCTCAATGAGCCAGGGGTCAGAGGATTATGTTACGACTAGAGGTGGTCGGTGGATCCAGAGTCTAATGGCCTTTCTGGAGTTTGTTCCATGTCACAAGGATACCAGCTGTTCCTGTTTCTGAGTTGCCGTCTACTAACCAAACAGTTTGACAATTAGGACCAAAGGGATTAGTGGGCTGCGTCAAACCTATAGTCTCTTACCTTGGAGAAAAACATATTTAAGTAGTGGCTCTTATACCTGGTTATGAATCAGAATCACTTGAGGGAGCGAGTTAAGTGGAACATCTCAAACTAGGAGAGGGACCTTTGATTCTGATGTGGGACCAGGGTTGAAAAATGGCCAGTTCATTCATGTATGGCCTGGCAACTCATAAATTTGCTCTGATGTTTTCTATATTCTAACTCCTTGGATAAGAGTCCCATGCATTCATTAACTGCACTTTGAAGTAGTTTCGCTTTTAATATCAGCCCTAAGCTTATCTCTACTGGAAGTTCCTAAATGACATTTAAGCCCCAGGATTTGGAGATTTGAGAGAATAGCCCATGTTGATCATACCCACGATCTTTGTGATACTATAGAGTTAGCTCAGCTCTCTCCCTAACGCATGCCTAGATGTCACGTGTCCATTCTTAAGATTTTTCTTGGTTTACAAGCAGCTCTGGCTTTATCAAGTGATTCATTCTGCCTCAGCTAGACAACCTTTGCCCAGTTTGTGCAACAGCAAAAAATATAATATCTGTTTCTGTGAGGATTATGCCATGGATGGCTGTTACTTAGATTATTCAGGCCAGGCAAACATTTGTTGTGAACTTAGGTTAAAGTCCTGTTATGAGTCTAGTCAGCCAACTAGCTTTGAAGAGACCAGGAAAGGAAATATACTGTCATTTAAGTGCTCAATGACTAACATATCCCTTCGGAGTGGCAATCTGGAGGGTCTGCAGAACAGAAACCAGAGGTGGGAGTGGGACAGGTGTGTTTACAGTACAGGTTACAAGGGAGTGAATAGAGAAGGAGAATACCAGGGTCACATATCTGCCAAATGAAAAGGCAAGGGGTCTGTCTGGTCTAACCACTTCCTTAAAAAAGAAAGAAAAAAAAAAAGGTTAAGTGGTTAGAGATGGATATTCACAGTTGAGGTAATCATTTTGGAATCTCCAAGTGTCCCTTGATGACTCAAAGTTTCTAAGGAGCCTTACGCACACGTAAAAGAAAGAGAGCAGAAAGCGGGCTTGGGAAAGAGACCCAGAGGGAAGGGTGTTTTCAGATCACAGCCTGTACATCCTTCTAGGCAACTTTTACTTGGCCAGGATCCAGAATCTGCCTGCACAAGAAAATTGTTGGAGCTTGGTTGGGAATTTCTACCAACCACTGATGGTATTTCTGGTTGTCTTCCTTTTGGACCTCAATAATGACCCTGTTCTCAACTGAGGTTAGTAGAAAACAAATCTCCAGGGACTGATCCACCCAAGATGAAAATACTGTGGCCTCTGATTTCAGTGATGCTCTGGCTCTGATATGATCAGCACTCAGAATAATAATAGCTCTTCCTGGAATTCTTCTCATCTAGAGATTTCAAAGCCTCTCACAAATATGTACCCATCCCATAGGTAGCAGATGAAGCAACATCTCTGACATCCATTTTTTGCTTGGGGTCCTCCCATAAATGGATGACTAAGCTGGAAATAGAGTATGAATCTCATGCTTCAAGGTCTCACCTTCAACACCCACTCCTTTTCACTACCAAATATTAAGCAGTTTGCAGGCTCCCACAGGGCACAGTTCTTTGTAGTGCAGGGGCCTGTGTATCAGATCTGCCTGCTTCTTTGCTGTCATCACCTCCCACTGACTACATTTCTGGTTCCCTGATGTCCTGGCAACTGGGCTGTGTCCTGGCTATCTGGGATGTGAGAATTATTGAAGAATCTCCAGAGATTCTTTATGTCTTGCCAGCCTTCAACCTCCCCCCACGATCTCAGGGCTGTATCCTCTGACATTCTTTTTTTTAATTTTTAATTTAATTTTTAAAATATATTTTATTGATTTTTTACAGAGAGGAAGAGAGAAGGATAGAGAGTTAGAAACATCGATGAGAGAGAATCATCGATCAGCTGCCTCTTGCATACCCCCTACTGGGGATGTGTCCGCAACTAAGGTACATGCCCTTGACTGGAATCAAACCCGGGACCTTTCAGTCAGCAGGCTGACATTCTATCCATTGAGCCAAACCGGTTTCGGCCCTCTGACATTCTCTCTCCATTTCTATCTTCAGTCCTCACCTCCTTTCAGTAGACAAGAGGAAGCCACAGACTAAGAGCTTCTGAGATAGGAAAGAATAATCTTTCATTTTCTCTCTGATTGCCCTCTTGTTCTCAGAAGGGGGGTTGAGGCCATGAACTTTAAACTCCAATGAGAGGAGGAAATTAGCAGGATAAGCCTTTGCTTCCATCATCCATCCTGAAAGAGTTGCATTTTATTTTGTTATTATTATTTTTTTTTAATCAGGAGGAGGGATGACCCTTGATGGGGAAATCTGTCTCAGAGCCTGAGGGCCACCATTGGCCCAGGCTTTTAATTTAATTTTCAGACTAGAATGGTTTCACTGAGTCCGAGGAAACTGAGCTTTCCCTGTTCCCAGTGTGGGTAACTGAACAGAATTTCCCCAAAGGAATGACCCTGTCTAGGGGAGTCCCACAGAGATTGGCAGTGGGATGCCAAGTTCAGAGTATAGGGATGGCCCCATACACCCTGGCGGAGGGCTTTATTTAGTCATACTTCACCACTGTGCTTTTACTTACTAATTACTATAACCACTAGTGGTCATTATATGATAATTAGCACATTTTTTTTTTATATATAACTCCAAGAGCACCACCCCAAAATAAATGATGGTGTGGGATGGCAAGATTGCTCCTAGAGACAACTCCTGAGTCACTCATTCACGAATTATTCAGTGAACTACTGCAGGCCAGGCCCTGTGCTCTGCAGCTGTGAGCAGGACAGAGGTAGTTCTTGGTATCACAATGCTAACATGCTGTAGGAGGGACAGGCAATAAGCAAGTTGACACATGGAGCAGGTGGCGGGTGGCGGGCGGGGTGGGGGGCGAGGGGTGTATCTAACATAGAAGCACAGTTTGTATGACAGGAATTCCCAGCCCAGTGGTGTCTGGGAGAGGGGGTGTCAGGAGGCGCCCCTGCAGTAGTAACTTTGAAGGTGAGATCTATATGATTGTGGTAGGCAGTTAGTTAGACAGACAGGAGCAGAGTAAGGACAATGAGTTAGGCACAGAAGGTCATCAGGGTGGAAAGTCCTGGTACCTAGCAAAGGACAACTGTAGCGTGGGACCTTGACCCAAGGGTGACATTTTCTCCCCTAGCATATGGCTGGTCATGCAGTTTGAACCCCCTGACTTTTCCTCCTTGGAGATAACATCTAGGCCTCAGGGGTATTTTAGCTCCAGGCCCAGAAAAGCAACAGAACCACATCAGGGACCCCATGGCTGCCCTCAGGACCAGCTGCATTGAATAATGACCCCCTGCCATGGCCTGGACCAATCAGTGGAGACCTAGACCCTGAAAGGACAGCCCTGGAAAGCTGCTGACATTTCTATTAAGATCTTCCCCTTGCCAAAACCGGTTTGGCTCTGTGGTAGAGCATCCGTCTGCGGACTGAAAGGTCCCAGGTTTGATTCCGGTCAAGGGCACGTACATTGGTTGCGGGCACATCCCCAGTAGGGGGTCTGCAAGAGGCAGCTGGTTGATGTTTCTCTCTCATCGACCTTTCTAGCTCTCTATCTCTCTTCCTTCCTCTCTGTAAGAAATCAATAAAATATATTAAAAAAAAAAAAAAAAAGATCTTCCCCTGGCACCTCCCCTAAAGTCTCCCTCCACCCTTAAAACCCTTAGAATGAGGACCCAGTGCGCTCTCCCTCCCAGGAGCAAGCCTGCACCTTTCCCTTCGCTCTTCTCCCTCTCCCCTCTGCTCCCCCACCTCAAACACACATTACCATTGCCTTCCTCACTCCCAAGCTCTTTCCTAGCTAGAACCCAAGTCCTGAGGTTTGGTCTGATCCCACCAGTCAGGCACCTGGTGCCATTCCTGTGCCTGCAACAGGATGAGTAGGAGTGGAAACCTATTCATTTTGCATAATTTTCCCAGAGCATGTTAAACCCAGAGCCGCCTCCTCGGAACCCTCCAGAGGAACTCCCAGGTTGTGCCAATACAGTGTCCCTGACTGCGTCTGTGCAGCCTGACGCTGCCTTGGAAACATGTGAAGTTTTACACAACCGGAAGATGTCATTCATGTCCCCCACTAAGGAAAGTATTTCAGGGAGGAAGGCGACGCTGGTGAAGTACTCGTGAAAATCAGGTTTTCTTTTTCTACACCCAGGCCCAGCCCTCTGTGCCCTTGGGATGGCTGAGTCTGGGACAGGAAATACGTTTGTCTCCGCTTGAGCAACAACATCCTTCTTATCAGCTGCTGCACTGAGAAGACAGTGATGTCCTTTTGCAGGAAACTAACAGGAAAAGAAAGAAAGCTTACCACTAAATACACTTCCTGGAGGCTAACTGACAAGGTCCCTGCCCTGGCCCCCTGTAGGAAAAGGCTGAGTAAACAAATACAGCACACCATCCCTATTGTGCAGGCAGACTTCCTGGGGGCATGTCCTTGTCTCCTCAGCCCCTCTTTCCCATCTAAAACCAGCCCTGCTGCAGAGAACAGACAGATGTCCCCTCTGGCTCCGGAGGGGTATTGTGACTCACAAGGCTCCTCTTTCTCAAACACCGAGAAAACAGAGTTAAAAGAAGAAGAGGCAAGAGTCACAAGAAGAGGAACTCGATATTGCTACACACCTCTCTCTTAACCGCACACAACGTTCCTTTCAACTTCTGCTTTGAATCTTTCTGTGAAAAAATCTGGTAACGTCTGGGAATGTGTCAGGAGAAGGGGTCAGGGCTGGTGCATCTCAGAAAACCAGCGGGCTTGTTGGAACCACACCTGCCCGGGTGACGTGATTTGGGGGCAGAGGTGTAAACTGACGTCATCTCTGAGTATTTCTTGAACACTAAGGGTGTAGCACCACAGCAGAAAACACTCAAGAAGATGACTCTAGATCAGGAAACAGTTCTAGTCTAAAGGATCCTAAGTCATTTCCTTGTAAGGATAGTTGTTTTTCTGTGTGGAACACTGGAGAAGAGAACATGTACAAACATGGGGTGGGGGGTGGGGAGGGAAGGGAGAGGTGAGAGAAATACATAATCTGAATAGATATCCCTTGTCTGAAAAGATGAGATAAGATGAAGTGTGCATTCTCTCTTTTTTTTTATAAAAACTTAAAAAAAATATTTTTGTTATTGATTTCTTTTTTTTTTTAAATATATTTTATTGATTTTTTACAGAGAGGAAGGGAGAGAGATAGAGAGTTAGAAACATCGATGAGAGAGAGTCATCCATCAGCTGCCTCTTGCACATCCCCTACTGGGGATATGCCCGCAACCAAGGTACATGCCCTTGACCGGAATCGAACCCGGGACCCTTCAGTCCCCAAGCCGACGCTCTATCCATTGAGCCAAACTGGTCTTGGCTGTTATTGATTTCTTACAGAGAGAAAGGGAGAGAGACAGAGAGTCAGAAACATTGATGAGAGAGAAACATCCATCAGCTGCCTCCTGCACACCCCCCACTGGGGATGTGCCTGCAACCAAGGTACGTGCCCTTGACCGGAATTGAGCACCGGACCTTTCAGTCCACAGGCCGATGCTCCATCCACTGAGCCAAACCGGTTTCAGCTGAACTGTGCTCTTGAACCTTTGTCTTCCTACACTGTTTTTGGTTTAAAGATCCACATTTTAGGAGTCCCCCCCCACACCCCCCCATCTTTCTCACATAGTAATCTTGGATGATCTCTGAGAAATGACTCAAAGCCAAAATAATGGGGTTTCCTTGATTATAGTTCCTCATTTTCTCTGGCCACAGGCCAGCCCTCAACAACCTACTCCCTTACAAGGAAGCCAGCTAGAACCCACCCTGTTGGCTCACCCCAGCCTCTTAGTGATCTCTTTCAGGTTGCAAACCGAACTCTCCTTTTTCAACTTTCCAATTGCAACACTCATCTCCTCAGGTTCTCCCACTGCTTCCTCTTCATGGGTAGATCCCTCTTTCTCTGTCCTCAGTTGAGGAATGACTCTGACTGCACAGTGACAAGCTTTTTTTTTTTCTTAGTATAGGGCAGACAGGAAATGAAACGGGATCATGGCTTTGTTGCTCATATTTTATGAACCCTAAATCTGAAATTGTGGTCTGGCAAGTGTAGAGTACACATGAATAAATGAGACAAAATATTTGAAAGTAAGACCATCCTGGGAAAGTTATCATAATCTTAACCCATCCTTCCAGTAGCTTGGAGTGGCAACCAGAAATCATATTCTCATATAACATTCACTAATGGCTACTGAGTACTTACTGTGTGTTAGGTCCTTCTTAAATTATGTAGACAATTTCATTTACTTCTCATAAAAAAGTTTCCTTCTATTAACTAGAAGGGAGAGAAAACCAGTCATCATTTACTCTATAATAACATTAATAATAATAATAATAATAATAATAATAGCCTTAACCGGTTTAGCTCAGTGGATAGAGCATCAGCCTGCGGACTGAAAGGTCCCAGGTTCGATTCTGGTCAAGGGTATGTACTTTGGTTGCAGGCACATCACAGTAGCGGGTGTGCAGGAGGCAGCTGATCGATGTTTCTCGCCCATTGATGTTTCTGATTCTCTATTCCTCTCCCTTCCTCTCTGTAAAAAAGTCAATAAAATATATTTTTAAAAATAATAATAGTTATTATATATGCCAGTTATATAATATATGCCAGGGCCAGGCCCTGAATTGAATATTTTCTTTCACTTAATCTTAAAATAAAATCTGTAAGTAGGTATTATTATTATTATTACCACCACCACCACCACCACCATCATCATCATCATCAGGCAGTCTGCTCCAAAGATTATTCTCCCTCCTAGTATGTACATTGTGCCATGTATAATTCCCTCTCCTGAGTGTGGGTGTATCTAATGACTTGTTTCTAACTAATAGAATGTGACAAAAGTGATGGGATGTCACTTCTGTGATTAGATTACAAAAGACTATGACTTTTGTCTTGCCAGCAGTGTTTCTCTTGCCGGCCCTTTCTCTGGCCCTCGTGCTTGCCTGCTCTGATGAAGTAAGCTGCTGTGTTTCAGGATGCTCATGGAGAGACCCACCAGACACGGCACCGAGGGAAGCCTGGGGCCAATTGCTCCAGAAATGAAGAAAAAAAAGTATTTTTTTAAAGTTTTGGGGTAATTTATTATGCAGCAGAAGAGAACTAAAAACATCCCATTTTGCAGATGAAGAATTTAACGCTTAGGGAGAGGAATCAACTTTTCCAAAGTCACACAGCTAGGAAATGGCAGAGCCTAGATTTGAACACATTTAGGTTCAAGAGTCTGAGTTCAAGTCTACTTTTTTAGTGAGATTTCAAGTGATTGGGAAATGCGTTCTAGAAGGCATTCTGTTTTCTGAAATCCTTGGAGGATAGCCATGTTTCCAGGAAACTGTGTGTGTGTGTGTGTGTGTGTGTGTGTGTGTAAAACAGGGATGGACAAAAGTTCAAATGATGCTACGTGCTTTGAGTGACCTACTCCCTATTGCAAAAGAATGGCTGGTCCACCCATAGATCTGGTGATAGTAACCAAGGGCTCCACTCAGTAGCACAAAGGCAGCTGGGAGCTGCAGCCCATCCATTTTAGAAGCACCCTTGCCATCTTACTTATAACATGCAAGATGAGTAGAAGGTATGGTGTGCTGTTTGAAAATCACACGAGCCTTAGAATTGGAAAGCAAGTGATTCTGCCTGAAAGAACACTCTCTTCTATTAATCTTTTTTTCCCCCCTTCTTCCCATCCTTGAACTTTGAAACCACGTTGCTCTTTGTTCCAGCATGGAAAGCAGCTTGGCACTTCCCTGGGCTGGAAGGTCCCCAATTTGGGATGGTAAATACATCTTCTTCCAGATAGATTCCCTTTGTTCGCCCAGAGCTTCACGCCAGAGGTCACCTTTATGAAATCAAATGAAGATATACCCGTTGGCTGGCTGCATGAAGTATCTTTCCTTGTCAGTTTTGCCCTGGTGCCAGAACAGCAGGCTTTGAACTCAGGGTGGATTTCCAGGTAGCAGGAGAGCAATGGTCCCACAGGGGAGCGTTCTGGCATGGTTCTCCTTTCAACCAGAGGCAAAGGCTGATATAATTGTGCAACCTGGAGTAAAGTCCACAGCCAGGGGGGTGGGGTGAGACTCTAGCTGGCTCAGCACTCTGGCCTCTTGATTTTCTTTTTAGCTTTATTTACCCTCTTTACTGCTGGTCTTCTTTCTCTCTCTCTCTCATATCTCTCAGTTTTCCCTCTCCCTCCCCGCAAACACTCAGGGCCTCCTCTCCTTCCTCTCTAATCCTGTTCATCCTTGTCAGGCTCCTAACTCAGGGATCCCTAACTCTAGCTCAGGGAACCACCTCTTATCAAACATCTTGGCTTGCCTCCAACTGCTGGCAGCAGGCAGCTCTGTCCCTTTCTGCAATCTGACTGAGTTTCTTCTTCACTAGTTGTCCTTCTAATCATTTTGAAATTGTGTGTGTGTGTGTGTGTGTGTTGTGTGTAGGAGGGCCGGGGGAGATAAAAATATAAACAAAATAAACAAACAAAAAATTGAGCTTTTTCCTAGCGAGATTGCTCCGCTGGACTAAAATAGAAATGAAAGGAGACTTGGATTCTACTTCCTTGAAAAGTGATATGATGAAAAGAAGGCAGGAATAGCAAAGAAAATAGAGCAAAAAAATAGCATCAGCATATACTAAAGCCCAAGGCAAACCATACAACTCCTTAGATATTGGGACATCAATTCTTAGTCCTTCATTTTCCACTTAAGCAGGATTTATAAAGGCTGTTTTTGCCTTTACTATACCTGCCATCCTGGTCTTGCTCAAGTGGCTCTGGACAGATACCATCTGCACCACCTCCACAGCCGGCCACACAACACAAAGCTGCAGACTCCCTGACTCCAGTGTCCTTGCCTTCTGAGAGGGGGGCCTTGGGAGAGATGGAGAAACACATAACACAGGGAAGAAAAGAGAAGTTGGATGGAGTCGTTACGTTATAAGGTTACACTGTGCATGCAAATTTAAGACATGGGTTATAAGCAACCACCTTTCCAGTATACTGCATGGGCTTTAAGAACACAATAGCTTTCTGTTGGATCGAAGATATTCTTTAAAACCTTCCCTTCTTCAAGGCTTTATCTCTTCTTACTGGATTGCACATGTTTATTTTATATTTCTTTTTCTTAACTGATGTTCACAAGGAATGGGAGAGGTATAGTGTATGTGCATGTGTAAGCAAAACATATCTATAACATCTTTAAAAAAATTTTTATTTTTATTTTTTACAGAGAGGAAGGGAGAGGGATAGAAAGTCAGAAACATCGATGAGAGAGAAACATCGATCAGCTGCCCCCTATACCCACTGGGGACGTGCCCGCAACCAACGCACATGCCCCTGACCGGAATCAAACCTGGGACCCTTCAGTCTTCAGGCCACTGAGGCAAACTGGTCTCGGCTATAACATCTTTTTTTTTTTTTAGTTTATAAAATAGCTGACCTTTGTAGCATTTTCCTAGTTTTGAGATAGTAATTTTTGAGCTCCTGAACTTAGATGACAAATCCTCTTAGTGAGGCTGGCCTAATTCTATGTTCTCTATGGCACCTAGTCACTATGGATGTGCAAGAGCCATTATTACCCAAAATACCATCATAATGACCATGCCCTCCTGTGACGTTACTGTTTCCTATCTACCAGGACGTTAATTGTCTTCCATCTTGTTCTAAAATTGGTAGGTAGGACACATTGTCAAGACCAGAGAGAAGAGAGCTGCTGATAATATATTAAAAGGCTGTGTTCAAGACATACTGATACCTCTCTCTCATTGGAGCATCTTTACCTTTGCATGGCACTTCATTTGTTATGGGATGTTAGTTGAAGCTTGCCTTATGTCTTGGATTCCATCTTATCATGGCCAATGTCTGATCTTTCCTTCAATTGAGTGATTCAGGCAAGGCTGAAGTTATTTTGGCTTTTCCACTTTCCTTTACAGGCTTTTTATGAGTCACCGAATTGAAGGGGATGTTATTTCTAAATTGGAAGGTGAGGATGAGACAAGGGAGAGGAAAGTTCCAAAAAATAACTAGGAAAAGACATCTTGTTGTAATGTATAGTTTCTGGAGGAATAACGTACGCTTAGGTTGGTGATAGAGGTATGTAGTTTATAGGCTAGAAAATGGACATTATTTTTTCTAGATAATGTATCATGCCATTTTAGACTCCTTTTAGCTTGATCTGCAAAGGACAGGAGTAAATAGAAGGGATATGGGACAAGGAGTTAGCAGAAAGAATAAAGGGGCAAACGACACACATTTTCAAAAAGTCCAGATTCTTGGTCCCACACAAGTTTCCAACTATAACGTAATGCTTATAAGCGGACAACCTCCTGGATCCATCCTAATCCATCCCTGAGTGAATCTGTCACGGCCCATGGGTTTGTGTATTATAGGTGGAGTTGTGAGGAAAGTACATTTAAATCTGTTTTAGAAACTGAAAGAGTAATCAGGACAGCATTTTGTTATTCAGGAGCAGGAAAAGTGGGTGGAAGGAAAAAGAAAAGCTAATGGCGCATATATTTCTGGGAGCACAAGAATTTTTATAGCAACACCAGATTTCTCAAAAGTGCCTACTGTGATTTGTACCCAAATGAATAAAAAATGCAATCATTTATTCTTGTGCATTGTGCCAATGTGAGAAAAGATCTGCAATTCATTCAATGGTCCTAATTTAGACTGCTAGGAAGAGGAGCGGGTTAGGAAAAAAAAAAAAAAAAAGGCAAGCTTTTTAAGTATCTGACACACATCTAGTAGGGCTATTTAAGAACTGCTGAACATTAAAATCAAGTTAGGGGGTGAGGAGGAGGGAATTGGGAAGAGAGGAATTCTCATTTCCAGAGAGAGCATCACAAGGGTAAAATGTGGCCCATTTAGTACCAACTTGCTGATGGCTGCGTGGTCACTTGGCAGTAATCAGCCAGGGGTGAATCTGGAACCTGGAGAACTTTCAACGCGGCTTCTTATCAACGACGTTTATAACTGCGACTGACATGGACTGACTGCTGCTAAGTAAACGGCAGAGCTCTGCCTTTTAACATGGAGACTTCTGGGAAGAACTTCAAAGAAACTGGGCGCGTTGGGACCTCAAGAGAAGGAGAGATTTATCCTCGCAGTGCTTTTTCTCTCCCAAGGAGTGGGAAGCACCTCTTCCACACAACCTCTGATGGTGGTGTTTTCTCAGTGCCACCCTACGAAGAGGCACGCCGCGATCAGCCGGAGACAGGGAGGAGTTCACGGAGTAAACTCTACAACAAAAGAGTTAACCCTTCCCGGGTCACCCCGGGCGCGAGCTCCGGCCCCTTCCTGAAGGCTTTCTACTGCGCAACCAAACTGTGCTTGCGCCAATCGCGGCCGTCACCTCGCTTACCCGTTGACTTAACAGACGCTTTGGCCAGCCTATCATCACCTCGATCTGTCCAACCACCAGCCAATCACAGCTGCAGCTTGGCCCAGCACGCCCCAGGTCCGGGCGGGAGCTAAGACCGGGTCCAGGAAAAGGGGCGGTGAGGAAGCTTTGACGGACAACTAAACGAAGCCAATGAGAGCAGAGATCCTCTGCGTCACCATCCAATAGAGAGGTAGGAAGTATAAATCGGGGCGGGCCTGTTGTCATGGGGGAGGTGGTGGCGCTTGGTGGCTGCTGGCGGCGGTCGAGGTAGAGGCAGTGGCGCTGGAGTTGGCTAGGGGCGGCGGCAGGTGAGTGCGGGGAACGCCGGCCTGAAGTCGGGGGGCCGTCGCGGGGCGGGAACTCGAGCGCGGAGGCGGAGGAGGACGCCAGAGGAAGGGGCGCTGGGCTGCGGGTCGGGCCGGGGCCAGGGCGGAGGCGGGGGCGGCGGCGGCGGCGGCGGCGGCGGCGGCGGAGGAGTTCGCGCTGACCGGGCTGGTGGGAGGATGGCCCGGCTCCCGGCGGCGGCGGAGTCCGCGGCGGCCAGGTAGGTTGGGGCCATTCCCCGGCGGGTCAGGCCGGGACGTCCCGCGGGACGTGGTGCTGGCTCGGGTCGGGAACACGGACCGCGGCCGGTGTGTGTGTGTGTGTGTGGGGGGGGGTGTTAGGTCCCTGGGGAGACGGGAGCCCCCGGGGTCCCAGACAGGGTGGTGACCGGCAATGACCCCGGTCCGAGGACGGGGTGGTTCGGGAATACCCGGGACAGTTTGGGTTCGAGGGAGCAGAGGAACCCTAGAAGTCCGCGAGCGGCCGGAGTGCGGGTGTGGGAGGGGGGGCAGGAGGCCGAAAGGGATGCGGGGGGAGGAAGTCGGGAAACTGGGAGGGGCCCGGGTTCGAAGGAGATGGGAGCCCGAGGGTGCCGGGGGTCCGTGATGACAGGGAGCGACCCGAGTCCTGGCGAGGGCGTTGCGGAGCGGCAGGGAGGTGGGGGTGGGGACCCTCCGGAGCATCGGGAGGAGGGACTCCGGGGAGTTAGGGACCTACGGGTCTTAGGGGGGGTCGGTCCGCTGGAGACCTTGAACCGCTCGGGGCGGAACCGGAGCGCCCTGCCCCCCCATCGCTGGTCTGGGATGCGAGACTTCAGACTGAACTGGGAACGCCTGAGCCTGAGGATCCCGGGCGACACCAGGGGAAGAAAAATCCTCGAGAAACTCGGGCTTGAGACGGGGGTGAGAGGTCCAGCCGGGGAGTGGTTCTTTCAGTTAGGAGTCTGGCTAAAGGACAGGCAGGTGGGCGGGGAGAAGTGATTTCCTGGTGGGAAGGGAGTCTAAGGAGATAGATAGGGCGGAGTAGGAGCGAGCCAGAAAGTTGCTCCGGAGGAGAGCCGTGGTCTGGGGCAAACACGGCTCTCCTCCGGAGCAACTTTTTGCTTATCTTATTTAAAATACACTTACAGTAGAGGCTTAACAGCAAAGTAAATAGTTTATTAAGTAGTTTATCAAACGAATGATGTCAATTGATTGAAAATTATTTGTAGTTTTATTTCAGATTTTTTGTTTTGTGTCACTGAGGGCTAAGACCCGCAGTACGGTAGATACGAGAAATGAACAGCGAGGTCATGCATAAGCTCCGAGAACTTCAGACATAGGAGAAACTTCAGCCTCCTCACACGAAGGTGCCTTGAAGAACCAGGGAAAGGGTCCGGAAAGCAAGGCGTTAAGTGGCTTGCATTCCAGGGTTTTAGAAAAGAAATGTGTCTTTAGGTCCAGGATGACAGCAATACTATTAGAAAATGGGGACATGGATGGGATGGGGGAATTTGAAAGAAGAAGAGGGAGGACTGTAAAGGAGGAGGACAGGGGACTTGAACCGAGAGAGGAGAGACATGCAGAGGAGAGGCATTCCCTTGCCAAATCATAAGTAAGTTTGGATTCTGGTTCCGCCACTTAACCTCTGGTTAAGACAACTTAACCTCTCTGTGCAGAAGTTTTCCCAGCTGTATAACAGGGATAATAGTAATTTCTACTTTATAGGTTTGTATTTTTCACACGAGTTAATATTTGCAGAACCTTTAGAATAGTGACTGGCACAGCGTGAGCATGTGTACTGGATGTTTAAATAGAGGATGCAGACAGGCCAGAGTTCTTTAATGAGGCGGCTCTCAACCTTGAGCTCGCACCCGGATCACCTGGAGGGCTTGGTAAACTCCTCACTGCTGGCCCCAGGCATTTCTGACTCAGTAGGTCTGGGTGGGGCTTGAGAATTTACAATTACTTCAGGTGATGTTTATGTTGATCCACTTTAAGAATCACTGTTTTGTTTGTTTATTTTTAATTCTAATAGGATATTTTTCCATTGTTTGTTTGTTTGTTTGTTTATTTTTATTTTAAAGAGAGTGGAAAGAATTGGGAGAGACAGGAGGAGAGAGAGAAATTTAGATGTGAGGTCAGCTAGTTGCCTGCAACCCAGGTAAGTTTCCCTGGCTGGAATGGAACCTGGACTCTTCAGTCAGTGGGCTAACGCTCCATCCAGTGAGCCAAACTGGCCAGGGCAAGAGCCACTGCTTTGAATGATAACAGTAATATTGTGGCAACCTTAAAATACCTGTCTACCCTGCTAGGGACAGAGGCATATTGCAGAAAAGATCTTAATGTAAGGGGCCCTCTATTTTAAGCCTGTTTTTCAAACTGTGGATCATGATTTACTAGTAAGTTATCGAATCAGTTTTTAGTGGCTTACCACTATCCCCTGGAGGGGGTGTGCAGGAGTGAGCCAATGGATGTTTTGCTCTCACACGGGTGTTTCTCTCTCTCTTTTCTCTCTGAGAGAGAGAGAGAGAGAGAGAGAGAGAGAGAGAGAGAGAGAGAAAGAAAAGAAAATGAAATAGATGAAAAGAATTGACTAGGCTTGCCCTTGGTAAGGAAAAGTATTGTTTTGGGAAATTTGTCTTATACATTTATGTACTACCGTGTTTCCCCAAAAATAAGACATCCTCCAAAAGTAAGACCTAGCGCATGGAAAGATAAGACATCCCCTGAAAATAAGACCTAGCGCAACTTTGGGAGAAAAAAATAATATAAGACTGTCTTATTTTCGGGGAAACAGGGTAGGTCACAATGTAAAATGTATTTCTGACAGTCAAAAGACTGAAAAACTGTTTTGAGCCATACAGTGTAGCAAAGCAGCTCCTCAGCTGGGGTATCTAGGGACTGGGTTTATTACTTATTTCTTTGTCTTCTTTTTGTGCTAATTCTTTCTCAGATGGTGATAAATTCTATGACATTTTTTCAGTTTCTAATTTTACTTCTTCTGTGCTTGCCTTATCACATATTGTGTTGTACCTCTTTCTAGAGATTGAGACTCTTTGGCACTGGGAGTTAAGGGAGGTTGAGGCAGAGAAAGGAAACAGTGGTGTTTTTCAGATGTGGCACACTTTGTTTCACTTGTGCCTCCTTGTCTACCCTTTCTTTTTTACCACCCTATTGTAAAGTATTGTTTGTAAAAAACCCTAAATACATACAGACATATTGATAGTAAATGATTAACACTGAAATGGACTGGTTTGAGAACAGTATATGAATAGAAAATAAGTAAAAACCAAGTATGACACATTTCAAAAGAGAAAAGCGAAAGGGTGTTTGTTTTTTAGAGTAAAAGTATCTTAAAACTGTTCATGGTCTTACACTAATACAAAACATAATAGAAAAGCACCTTAAAAATATTTTTGTTTTTTAAAAAAATATTTTTATTGATATCAGAGAGAGATCACCAGTAATAAAAGAGAATTATTGATTGGCTGCCTCCTGCACGTCCCCACTGGGATTCGAGCCCACAATCCGGGCATGTGCCCTGACTGGGAATTGAACTATGACCTCCTGGTTCATAGGTCAATGCTCAACCACTAACCTGCACCTAGCTGGGCTAGAAAAGCATTTTTAAAGGAATCAGATATACTTCACTTGTGTATTTTAGATTTTTGGAGAGATGAAATAGTGATGAAGCATGCAACAGACATGTATTTCAGAGGGAAGGGGGCAGTGGGAAGAGATTAACCAAAGAATTTGTACGCATACCAGAGGCCCAGTGCAGGACATTCGTGCAGAGTGTGTGTGTGTGTGTGTGTGTGTGTGTGTGTGTGTGTGTGTAGGGGGGGGCGGAGTGTGGGGGTGTCCCTCAGCCCAGCCTGCACCCTCTCGCAGTCTCAGAACTCTCAGGGGATGTGTGACTGAGGGCTAAGGCCTGCTTCCCACAGGCAGTCACACATCTTTAGTGCTGCCATGGAGTCGAGAGAGGCTCCCACCACCACCATTGTGTGTGAGCCCAGCTTCTGGCTCAGGGGTGTTCCCCCTGTGGGAGAGCACTGACCACCAGGGGGGCAGCTCTTGGGTTAAGCATCTGCCCCCTGGTGGTCAGTGCAAGTCATAGTGACTGGTCGTTTCGCTATTCGGTCGATTTGGGTATTACCCTTTTATTGTGTAGGATAGGATTATATAGGATAGGCTATGCATAACACATGGACACAGACAACAGTATGGTGAAGGCCTGGGGAGGAAGTGGGGGAAGGGTGGAGGCGGTCAATAGGAGAAAAAAGGGAGACATTTGTAATACTTTAAACAATAAAGATCAATTTAAAAAAAAATAGTAATACTGGAAGTAAAATACATTTACAATAGAGGCTTAACAGCAAAGTAAATAGTTTATTAAGTAGGAACTTTTGTTCTGATATTTTTTCTCCCTTGGGAATGAACTGGCTGTGGCATATGCTGTTAATGTAATTTGTTTGAAGGACCTAAATGTAGCCCACGATATTTACTTTAAGGTATATTGAGAATATATATGTATGTTTTGTGCTGTTCTTGGTTTGATTTTTCTATAAAAACTAGGTAGTTTGTTATTTGGAAAGTTTATGTAGATCTGTTTTTATGGGTATAAGAACAAAGAAAGCAACATTGAAAATAGATTGTTGTGGCCCTTTTTAAAATTTTTAATCTAGTGGATTTATATAACCCTTTCATTAATGCTTTGTGAAACTGAATATTGAGGAAGCTTTGCAGTAGGATGTTTAGATAATTTTTTTCTCAAAAATTATTTGTAGTTTTATTTTAGATTTTTGTTAAAATTTTTATTTTTGTTTGGAAGACTACAAAACATAATCATTGCATGTTTGAGTTTAAAATCATAAGCAGTCTTTTCACAAACAAATTTACTAATTTTGAGGAACAAAGATTCCAAGGATGAAAGCTTTTGAATTCCTTGCATTGAGTTAAATGTAGCATCCCTACCACCAAAATGATTATTCTTTAAATCAGCGGTCACCAACCTTTCAGACCTCACAGACCATCAGTGGGCCACAGACCACTGGCTGGCGGTTGCTGCTTTAAGTCATTATACAGTTGATGAGTACATTTGTATACATCATTTCGTTCTTTACTAACTGATGGAGGAGTGCAAAATCTTTTTAAAAAATATATTTTATTGATTTTTTACAGATAGGAAGGGAGAAGGATAGAGAGAAACATCATGAGAGAGAAACATCGATCAGCTGCCTCCTACACACCCCCTACTGGGGATGTGCCCACAACCAAGGTACATGCCCTTGACTGGAATCGAACCTGGGACCCTTCAGTCCACAGGCTGACACTCTACCCCGTTTACCCGAAAATAAGACAGTGTCTTATATTAATTTTTTCTCCCAAATTTGCGCTGGGTCTTATTTTCAGGGGATGTGTTATCTTTCCACGCGCTAGGTCTTATTTTCGGAGGATGTTTTATTTTCGGGGAAACACGGTATCCACTGAGCCAAATCAGTCAGGGCAGGAATGCAAAATCTTAATAATCAAGTGTGGGAAAATGTAAATGTTCATCCTTATAATTTTAAGCAATGACTTGTTTGATTGCTTCTTCTTTCTTTTTCTTTATTGATTTTGAGAGAGAGAGAGAGAGAGAGAGAGAGAGAGACAGACCAACTTCTTGTTCATTTATGTGTTCATTGGTTGCTTCTTGTATGTGTCTTGACTCCATCAAACCTGCAACCAGGCATATCTGGACAATGCTCTAACCAAATGAGCTACCTGGCTACTTACTTTTCCTTTATTTTTTTCTTACATATTTTTATTGCTTTTTAGAGAAAGAGTGAGAGAGAAACATTGTGGTGAGAGCTTAACATGTTTGTCTGCTTTCTGCATGCCCCCCATTCAGGGATCATGCCCACAACCTGGGCATGTGCTCTGACTGGGAATCAAACTGGCAATCATTTGGTGCATGGGACAAGGCCCAACCAACTGAGCTACACTGGGCTACTTACTTGCTTCTTCATAAATGGACTTTAGTCAGTTGGCTTATCCATAATTTAATCATACTTATCTAGGAATAGCTTTGCTTGCTCAACTCATTTTACAGTGAGATTTCTCAATTTGTAGTGGTTTTTCAATGCCAAAGAATCTGTGTGCTCCTGATGGTACAATTTAAATAATTTTAAATGAGACTAAATTTAACATATCAAAGATTATTCATGTAAACGATTTTCAAAAGTAGAATTCAATTAACACTAGTTAATTAAATATATTTTCTATTTCAGTAAAGTTTTGTCTTTTATAAATAGCTTTTAATCTGCTTTCCCCACTTCTTACTATATGGGTAGCCCCTTAGCTACTATATAATAAATCCTAATTGAAATGTTGGTACTTAAAACCTAGTACTTTCAAAGTCCAAAACACCTATATTTGGTTTTTAGTTTGCTGGGAGAATTCCTTTTATAGAAAAGGTCCCAGTGAACTTATCACCTTAAACTAAAGTCTTATTTAATAGAGTATATGAAAAGCCACATTTTATTTTGGGTTTAATATATTTTGACTTCTTCATAATAGATCTTGAATTCTGCTGACTTCTGAATTCTGATGTTTCTTTGATAGGGCTAGGGAGAAAGGAAACAATTGTTTTATTTTTAAAATTTGCTTATCTCATTAAAAAAAAAACCTTAACATATTAAGTCTTTTATTTGCAAAGAAAATGTTTCAGTAGAATATTGAAAATTTCATTATTAAAGGTAGAAATACTCTAATGCTTTAGGATGTTTGTTCAGGTGTGAAACACAGATACTGTTACATATCTTATTGCCGTGTATGCATTATCTCATTGCCATATATTTTGGAGAATATAAAGTATGCATTTAGAAATCTTGGTGCAAAAGGAGGGTTGAAAGTGAGGGAGAATGAGAACACTGATGATGTGCTTACGCGGGAGTCTGGAGCATCTGCAGGAAGCGTGTCTAGAGGAGTGAGCTGTTCTTGGCTGTTTTCCTGGAGTGACATATGTAAAGGAGGATGATCCTGTTTGCAATATTCTCCCATGGACATATTTTTTTGTTCTGTGTAGTTTCCATGGCTTGCTTTAACTCTTCCTTTGTTTTCTTCCACTCAGGAAAGCATGTCAAAATGCAAGTGAATAGACTGACAATTGCTAGTCCTAGAAGATGGGGGAGCCTGGGTAAGATATTGTAGATTTAGAAGAAGATTGGGCCATGGCTGGTGTGCTTAGTGGTTAGAACATCAGCTTGTGCACTGAGAGTTTCGGGTTGGATTCCTGGTCAAGGGCATGTACCTGGGTTGCAGGTTCCATCCCCTCCCTTGGTCAGAGCACAAGTGGGAGGCAACCTTCAATGCCGACACATTGATGTTTCTCTTCTCCTCCTCTCCCGCCTCCCTTCCACTCTGTCTCTTAAAAAATAAAAATAAAAAAATAGAAGGTTGGACACTAGTCTTTCCTTCTGTAGCTCTTGGAATTAGGTCCCCAGCAATCATAACTAGACCAAGCCTTCTTACTGGTCCTTTCCAATGGAGTTCAGGATTAAGCAGTAGAAAGAGATTCCTAGTCGTCTTAAATGAATTAACCAAGGTGCTGCTATATCAATAATTAATGTTCAGCGACTTCCTCTTTTCTTCCCACCAAAACTCTATTTCTCTCCACTTGCTTGCTGATGATACCTTATATTCTTCTAATCAGGATTGAAGTCTTGAGTTTTCTGATCAGATAGCAAAATCTGTAGTATTAAGGTGTATATTATCATTTGATCAGATTTTTTTCCAGTTTAGTTAGGGAGAAAGAGGGATTGAAAGTTGTAGAACATTGCTTAGCTCCTGAATATAAGCAAAGGGAAGCTAGGAGCACAGAAAAACAACACTCATAACTTTATTTAAGATTGACTTTGGCTACCTTTGACCTTAGAAAAGTAAGTTAGTGACGTCTTTGTCTTGGTCAGCTATGCAAAAGCACACCTCAGGTACCTTTCAATTGTGTCACGGGGTGCTGTTTTGCATAATTTATGAAGGTTCACTTAATTACTTTAATATAACCAACTTTGTTCTAAGGAATTTTAGCTGTCAGTCTTTTTTTTTTTTTTTTTAAATCTTTATTGTTGAAAGTATTACATATGTCTCCTTTCCCCCCCCATTGACCTCTTCTAGCTTGCCGCTATCCCTAGCCCCAGGCCTTCACCACCTTATGTCAGTATTCTTTAATTCAGATATACTTTTTTCAACCTGGAATCTCACAGAACCATAGAATAGCCTGATTATGACAGAAGTATATTAACAACTACCATATTATTAAATTGGAAAAGACATACTTTGTGTTCTGAGGAAGCATGATAGAATGGACAAAGTCCAGGTTTTATAATTGTATGATGATTTTTTTTTAATTCTGGCTCTATTATTAATTGAGCAGTTTATTCAACCTTTCTTCGCCTCAGTTTTGTCATCTATAAAATGGAGCTTAAATTATCCTCTTTACTAGTCTGATGGTGAGAATTGAATGAAAAGCATTTTGCATAGTGCCTTGCCCATAGTGGGTGCTCAACTTGAAGCAATGTTAATAATAATTATAACAATATTAGGCCTATTATAGACTTCTCTTTCTAGGAAGGTCTATTATTCCAGATCTATGATTAGTGGCAGTTAAGAAAACCAGAGTTGACTTTAAAGTTTTACATGTAGTATTTTAAGCATTTACATCAATTTGTTGTTTCACTTATATATGCATTCATTGGTTGCTGCTTGTATGTGCCTTGAATGGGATTGAACCCTCAACTTTGATGTAATGGGATTATGCTCTAAGCAGCTGAGCTATCTGGCCAGGGCCTGTATTTTAAGCATTTATTATTTTGTTTTTGTGGTTTGTTTAGTTGGTGGATTAGATTTAAAAATGTGGCAAATGAGGCTAAAATTTTTTGTGTTGTCATTGGCTGTGTCTCTAGCATTACCTGATCCTCTTCCAAATATGTGTGCTCTTTTAAAAAGTAATTTATTTATTTTATTATTATTGTTTAATCCTTACTCGAGGATATTTTCCCATTGATTTTTAGAGAGAGTATAAGAAATAAGGAAAGACAGATATATCCATGTGAAAGAAACATTAATTGGTTGCCTCTTGCATGAGCCCAGACCGGGGCCTAGGCTGAGGAGGAACCTGCAACTGAGGTACCTGCCCTTGACCAGAATTGAACCTGGGATTCTTCGGTCCACAGGCTGACTCCCTGTCCACTGAGCCAAACTGGCTATGGGTGTATGCATTTTTTTTTTTTTGAGTGGATGTTAATTTTTATGTGGACCCGGGGATGGAATATATTAAAAGATGTGACTTAATTTACATAAATGACAAACAAAAAGTTGTTTCATGTCCCTTTCCATTTAGTTTTGCCCTCCTTCCCTGTAACTACTTTCTAATTCTGTCCTTGAATTTCATACAGTAATCAAGTAGAACAATTATGACAATAAAAGTTATTTGACCATGGTCTCTCTCTCAAAAGTTATGTGACTATGGTCTCTCTCAAAATAGTGTACTGTACTAGTGTCACCCTGCTTGTGTTGATGTGAGATGATAAAATGCCTGCATGAAATGTAGGGAAGTGCATGACCTCTTGACTATACATCATATTGACCTTAAAAGTAAAACAGCAAAAATCGGTTTATTTGGGCATAGCAAAGAATTGCAATTTGGGACAAGCAAACTATAGTAAAAGCCATAGGCATGTCCAACAAACACAGGGCCATTATTTTATAGAGAAAAAGGAGGAAATTGGGAAGGGTTGTTTCAAATGAAAATTAATTGGATAGAAGCAGGAGCTCAGGGTGATGGGGGCTTCTCATTGATTGAGAATTGTGGTAGTCAATTTCTGTGGGAAATGCAATGTACATTTTTTCTGTTGGGGCTTGTAACTGTGATTCTTTCCTGTTGGGAGATCTGCAGTTAACAATTCTTTTTGTAGTGGACCTCTAGTGAAACTGAATGAGAGGTCCCCCTTTTGGCCCCTTGTACTAGATTCTTACTCATTACTTTAGTAGTTATGAGATTTCATTTTATTAATTTTCAGTCAGAAGGATCATCATCTGCTTTGTTTATATATATACTAGCGACCTGTTGCAGGGATATTTCTGCAAGACTTCCGGCAGGCTTCCCTCCCACTACTCCCACCACTCCCATCTCTCCCGCTGTGGCGGGCAGGGCGGGGCAGGTGCACCCCGCCCATCCCGCCTGCCCCAGAGTGCCCACAGCCACCACCGAGTGCCCACAGCCACCACCGCCACCGTCGCCATGGCTGCGCACGCTTCCACCACTGCTGCACGTCTTGCCGGCTATCTTGTGGTGGCTGTCTTTGACCACATGGGGGTGGCCATCTTGTGTGAGGGCATGATGGTCAATTTGCATATTACCTCTTTATTATATAGGACTAGAGGCCGAGTGCACAAAATTCATACACTGATAAGGTCCCTAGTGGCTGCCGGCTGCCAGCTGGGTACTCCCTCCCTTCCCCAACTGCCTGCCACTGCCCCCTGGTGCTGCCAGATGGGGCCTCCCTTCCTTCCCCTGGCTGGCCCTGTCCCCTGGCCAAACTCCCAATTGAGGGGACAATTTGCATACTATGCTTTTATTATATAGGATTGCCAAATGGTTCTCCATTTGCAATGTTCTTCAGTTGTTCCATATCTTCTCTACTACTTTCTTGGGTTGTTAGTCTCTTTGATTTTTAGCCATTCTAGTGGATATAAAGTGATTTCTTAGAATGGTATTAATGTATATTTTCCAGATGACTAAAGATGTTGAGCATTTATTCTTTGTTGTTAAAATCTTTTACAAAGGCAAATTTGCAGATTGATAGTAAATCCTATGTAATAAAAACCTAATATGACAGGTTGCTATGATGTGCACTGACTACCAGGAGCAGATGCCCAATGCAGCAGCTCTCCCTAGCCTGCAGGCCCCAACTGTTGGTGGTGGGGGATGGGGTCAGTGAGTGGGCAGCACCAGGACCGCCCAGGTGGGTGCAAGTAAGTGGGTGCTTCGATCACCCTACTGGTTGCCCACAGATTGGACCTGATCTCTGGCCAGGCCTAGGGACCCTACCTGTGCACGAATTTCATGCACTGGGCCTCTAGTATCTTAATAAAAGAATCACTTAATTACTATATATAGACTTGGTTTTTTTATTTTCTTATTTTTATTTATTTATTTAATATTTTTATTGATTTTTTACAGAGAGGAAGAGAGAAGGATAGAGAGTTAGAAACATCGATGAGAGAGAAACATCGATCAGCTACCTCTTGCACACCCCCCACTGGGGATGTACCTGCAACCAAGGTACATGCCCTTGACCGGAATTGAACCTGGGACCCTTCAGTCCACAGACCGACGCTCTATCCACTGAGCCAAACCAATTTCGGCTGGACTTGGTTTTTTTAATCTGACTTGTAAGATCAGAGGTTAATTTGTAATTAAAAGTAAAATGAAAAACATTTATTTCTAGTATAAGATTTTTTAGAAGTTTTATATCATAGTGAAAATTTATATAGTTTTTTGGAGTTAAATAAACATTTGCTGTTGATTAATGTTTGTAAGAACTTTATTTGACTGATAAGTAAATGATTCAAGAGGAAGACTCTAGACTGTATTTTTGTAGTATTCCTTTTTGAATTTGGTATGTTGAATCATTGATTCAAGAACATTAAAATTGCATGATTTGGCTGGTAAACTATTCTGTGTTAGAGCCACACGTGAGAACTGATAGTCTAGGAAGGGTATCAGGTAATAATAATACCAGTGGCAGCTAACACTATATCCAGGCTTGTTCTAAGCAATTTAAATACATGAATTTAATCACCTGAATGAAGGTAGGTACTATTATTGTCTTTATTTTCCAGTTGAGGAATCTGAGATACAGAAGTTAAACAGTTTGCCCAAAATCATAGAGCTTGTCGTCTCCTGGGATTCAAACCTAGATAGTCTGCCTCCAGAACGCATACTTTTATCACTCAGTGCTAACGTTATTAAATTAAATGCAGTCAGTTTTGCATTTTTATAGTTTAAGATTTCTATGTTTGTAAATAAACTCTCTACCAGTTTCTTTTTCCTTCACTATCAGTACTCCTGTAATATATCTCAGGGGTTGATTTATAGAAGGAAAGTTTTATCTGACTTAACAGATGGTGGACAACCTAGTAACCTGATATTGAGTGCTTTCCTAGAGAAGATGTAATTTCTCTCTTTACTTTAGTTGAGTGTTGGAATTGGAGCAGTTACTTTCAGACAGTCAACAGTGTTTGTTTAACTGGTCTTTGTGAAAATCTCTAAATGTAAATGTTTAACATCCTCTGGAAACAAACTGAGTGAGATTTGAGGTTGATGGAATTCGTGTCTGAAAAATGTTGGACCTAATACCAGCACTGCCTAAATCACATATGTCAAACACAAGGCCCGCGGGCCAAATCCAGCCCGCCAGGCCTTGCAATGTGGCCCGCACCGCGCTGTCATCACTGCACTCTGCTGTCAGTTTATGACATTGTCAGTTTATGACTGTTCAGTAAACCATTCGGCCTGCGATTTACGCTGAATTTTAGATTTTGGCCCCTTCTCAAATTGAGTTCGACACCCCTAGCCTAAATACTTGATATTCATAGGTATTTATGATGTGTTGGCGCAGATTCACAGTTCTTAAAATTATTTTCTATTTATTTTGGAATCCCCTGCATACTGAAACCATGGAACTCATCTTTGTCATTAGTTTGGGTTTAGATAAGATTAATCTTTGAGGGAGGGCTAGGTTTTTCTTTTTTAAAAATCTATTTTTATTAATTTCAGAGAGGAAATGAGAGGGGGGAGAGAGAGAGAAACATCAATGATGAGACAGAATCATGGATCAGCTACCTCCTGCATACCTCACACTGGGGATCGAGCACGCAACCTAGGCATGTTTCTTGACTGGGAATCGAACCATGATCTCCTGGTTCATAGGTTGACGCTTAACAACTGAGTCATGCTAGCTGGGTGGCTAGATTTTTGGGGGCCAATTTTCTTGAAAGATTTGGGAATGGGAAGAAATAAAAGTATATATTGGCTTTGCCTTCACAATACCTTTTGTGGCTTCCTCCACTTCTGGTTTGGTGTCATTGTATCATGGGTGATGTAAAGAAGTTGGGGTGGGTGGGAAGCATTTTGTATGTTTTAAATGAGAGATTATAAATTCTTTAATGAACAAAGTATGAAATATGAGTTTAATTTCTGTGCTTCTACATTATGATTTGGGTGTTTTAACATCTCTGGGTCTTTATTTCTTCTTTTATAAAGTGACTAGAGGCCCAGTGCATGAAATTCATGCACTGAGGGGAGTGTCCTTTAGCCCAGCCTGCACCCTCTCCAATCTGGGACCCCTCAGGGGATGTCCAACTGCCAGTTTAGGCTCGATCCCACAGGTATTGCTGGCTTCCAACTGTTTGCCTGCCTGCCTGCCTGCCCCTAACTGCTTCTGCCTGCCAGCCTGATCAGCTTGAGAATTGTGGCTGCAAAGAGTAATTGAGAAATGGGGAAGGAGGTAGAGCATAGTTGAGGAGGGGATGATAGAATACTTTAAAAAATTTATAGTGGAAGATAATGGTACATATTTACATGATAATGGGACTGATCTTATAAAAGAGGAAAGATTGATGATACAGGAGAAAGTGAATTATGGAAGGAAAGAAAATTTCAAGTACAAGACAATAAAAAGAGCAGACTCCGGTTGCCCTTCAATAATAATCATAGATGCTTACTCATTTTAAAATAGGGGGAAAAGATGACTAGATTAGTTTGGGTGGGATATTATAGATTTGGTTGTGGAAAGAATAGGGAACTTTCCGCTGATGACTTCTATTTTCTTAGTGAAAGTGTCTTAAAAGTGGTGGGAGAAATAGAGGAGGGGTGAAATGTTTAAGGATTGGGGGAAATATATAAAACAGCCACTACAGGGAGCTTTTAAGGTAATATTGCTGTGGTTGAGGTTGTTAATTGTGAATTTATGGCAGTAATTGGTCTCCTTGGATATGTGATCTTCAATATTCTACTGGTCTGCTGCAGTCTTGAAGGTTAGTTGGAGGTGCTAGGAGAGAGGGAGAGGAAAGAGACATGGGGAATATTGGATTGATTGTAAGCAGTGAGTATATTGATGAACTGTGAAATCTAAACTGGATAAAAAAGAGTGAGTAGAAAAATCAAATCTTTTATTATATGTATTTCTTCTTTCTGATTCCTTTTCATTTATGTCCAAAATGACCAGAATTTATACACACACAACCATTTGGAATCTCCCATTCTTGTGTTTGATTTTAGTGGTTTAAAAAATCATTGAATTTATTGGAGTGACCTCCTAATATATAAAAACCCTAGGTTGTAACAACCAATAATGACCAGAGGCTGACCAACTGGAAATCAGTGCTGGTCCCGCCCCCACGCAAGTGGTAAGGGACAATCAAGCAGGCAGGCAGAGGGGTTAGAGGTGATTTGGTAGGCAGACCAGCAGTTAGGGAAGATCAGATAGGCAGATGGCCCCTTGCTGGCCTGGCCCCACTCCCAAGCAGGTAGTTAGGGGCAATCAGGCAGACAGGCAGAGTGGTTAGTGGTGATCAAATAGGCAGACCAGTGGTTAGGGGTGATCAGATAGGCAGACGGCCCCTTGAAGGGCTGGCCCTGCCCCCCCAGCTAAGAAAGAGGGAGGCCCAGGCCAGCCAAGCCACTGAACCCCAGCCTGTCGCCTGCAGAGGGAGGCCACTGGTGGCAGGGGATGGGGGCAGTGCTGCACAAGGGTGGGGCCAGCTGCCCACAGCCCAGGGAAGGAAAGCCCCGATAGGTCCTGATCTCAGGCCAGGCCTATGGACCCTACCCAAGGGGTCCCAGATTGTGAGAGGGTGCAGGCTGGGCTGAGGGACACCCCTGAGTGCACAAATTTTCGTGCACTGGGCCTCTCTCTATATATATAGACTAAGTGACTGAACAACCGGTTGACCAGTCACTAATGCGCACTGACCACCAGGGGGAAGACGCTCAACGCAGGAGCTACCCCCTGGTGGTCAGTGCACTCCCACAGCAGGAGCGCCACTCAGCTGACTGGGATGATTGGTGCCAGGATGAGCTGGGGCAGCTCCTCACTGGCCACCTGCTGCTTTGCACACTACTACATCCCTCGGGGATGTTGGGTGCAGGTTTCAGCCTGATGGCCCACAGGCCACGCCCAGGGACCCCACTGGTGCATGAATTTATGCCAAATGGATTGAAACACACACACACACACACACACACACACACACACACACACACAGTGACCTATAGAGCTTGTGAGTGTGATCTCAAACATAACATTATTTTAAAGACTAATAATTTTCAAGTCCAACTTCCATTGTTAACTTCTTTCTATAAATAGGATACAGGAAAATAATTTCCTCTGAAAATATCTGGATCCATTTAGGATCTTTCTATGAAATTTGTGATAAGATCTGAACTTAGAAAAAATAACTGTTATTCACTGTTAAACAGTCTTTTTGGAAAACAGTGTGGCAAGCTCTCATAAATAGTTAAACATACACTTATTATAATGATCTAATAGCCCCACTGCTAAGGATTTACTTAAGTGAAATGAAAAACTATAGTCACACATAGATGTATGCTAATGCCCCAAATTGGAAGCAACCCCAAATATACTTCAACTGGTGAAATGATAAACTTTGGTACATCCATCCAGGGAAATACTATTTGTCAGTGCATATAACAACATGGATGGATATCAAATGCATTATGATAAGTGAAAGAAGCCAGACTCAAAAAGCTACACCCATTTGGCTTGAATGTGGGTTTTTAAAATAATATATTGGAATAAGCAAAACTAAAAGGACAGATAACTGACTGGTGATTGTCAAGTTGTGCGGGAATGGTTTGACTACAAGGGATGAGGACATTTTTGGGGGTGTTTTCTGTTGTTTATATCTGATTTATATCTTGATTGTCGTGGTGGCTACATGACTATGTATTTTTCAAACTCAGAGGTGCAACTTTTAAAAGTGAATTTTAGTATATATAAATTATCCTCAATTAAAGTTCTGGCACATATGTAACCATATTAAAAAGTGCTTTAGAGAACTATGGCCTGAAAATGTTTTGTTTTTAGATTCTGCTTATGATTTTTTTTTTAAATGGTGCATAAGCATCATTAGCATTTGTAAAGTTCTTTGAAGCTCAGAAAATTTGTAACTGCTGAGTTTGTCTACACCCAGCAAACATTCCTATCATGTTTAAAAGAATGTTACAGGATATATCCTCCTTACATAAGGGAATCAGAAGCTAACACTTTTGAACCTTTCCTGCCTTCCCATTAAATCAATAATGATAATCTGAAATATTATTTTTAAATGCAACAAAGTTACAAAAACATGTTTCTAACTAGTAGCCTCTGACAGCTCCAATACTAAGCAGTTAGTTTCCCGTAGTTAAAGAAAGTGTCTTTATAACTAAAGTTACTGACCATGTCTAAGCAAACTTTGTGATGTCAGATCTTTCAAATCTAGCCTTCCTATTATCAACCAGACACAGGACTTTCCTACCACTAGGAAGGGAGTGGTTTCCAGCTTTGGGATGACACAATTGAAAGGTTCTGAAAAGGAATTAAAAATAGTCTCTAGGAAAAATAACTCAGAATAAAAAGTGTGCTTCATTAAACCAAGCATAAAATTAGTAATCTATCACTTAGGATTTAAGTGATAGACCTACCTCTGCCACTAACTAGCTGTGTGACTAGCTAACCTAACCTAGGCTTCTGGCTCTTTGTCTATAAAACAAGGACACTTTATAAAGTCTCTTGTGCTCTGCCTCTGGACCAGGAGCCGAGGAGGCCCCAGGCTTCAGTGTCTCCTTTTTGCATTTATTTTCCCTATCACCGAGAAGTATTTAAATTATTTTTTTTGAGCCAGCTATGTTTACATATATATTTGATACATTTATATATTGATTGTTATTTGGGTGAATGTCCTACACTATCTTGACTAGAAGCCTTTTTAATCTTTCAAAGCCATGGTTTCGCATATTGAAAATTGGAATTATAGTTCTGACCTCTTAGTGTTTCTTTGTGTTGATGAAATATACACACTTGTATTATATTATTAGAATAATATATAGTAAGTGATATATATACACACATAAGTATGTACGTATATACACACATAGACCTATATATAGCAGCTATTATATTTTCAAGTGAGTCATACACTTTCTTGTTGGTTTCTGTGTGTGTGTGTGTGTGTGTGTGTGTGTGTGTGTGTTCCAGAACTCTTGTCAATCACTTTGAAATTTCTGTAAATGTGTCTGGGGATTGGCATGTCTTGAGGCTTTAGGGTAAGGGTAAGACATTTAAATCTAATATTAACCTATACCCCTCCCAACTTTCGATTGTAGGTGTTTTTTTTTTTTAGAATAATTTTTTTTCTTCTTCAGTATAACAACAGGCTGAAATGCTTTGTTTGTATTTGTGGTCATGTTTTAGAAATATTCAGGTAGTTGATATTCTTTTAAGCTCTATTGCAAGTAGTTTCCATTAGCTACTAATAAAAAAAAAATTAGTGCAATGTGTCTAGAGATGTGGATGTTGTAATGGAGTGAATTTTAAGTAAGGAAAAGGAATATAAGACTGTATATAAGGGAGGAAATAGGTGTTGTTTGAGGTAGAGATTTTGACTTAAACAACCATAGTTATGACAGAGGTAAAAATCATCTTTGGGAAAGAGGAACAAAAAAAGAGGAATAAAATAATAAAAGATAGACTTTCAGTTTGTATGTTTAGGTTATAACTAACATGCTTGCATATTTTAATTTCTGAAGCCTTCACTCTACTCTAGTGAGTTAAACTTAACCCATGAATTCAGAAGCATAACATTTTTTTCTTTTAAAATAGAAATGTCAATTAAGTTATTTTTTCTTCTTGAATTTTGGGGTTGAATTAGTGTCTTGTAGATTATCCTCTACTAATTTCTAGGGAAGCCTGAGTATATTATTCTGCCTGTCAGAGATGTGTCTAAGAAGATTAGGCTTGCTGATATATGATCTTAATTTCCTTATTTCTTCAGCTGAAATAATAAGCATATACCTTTTTTCTCCTACATCAAGTTCTAAGAATGCCTTTGCATTTATTTTTGTCTTATATTGTAAATTGTGCATATAGGTGTTGGAACCATGGAAATATATTATTAAGAGTCATAGCACAGTATCTTTTAAAATTTTAAAGTTAATATACCTGTCATAAATGAGAGCTAATTCAGTATGCCAGCCCATTTTGTAGCCATTCTCAAGATGAACTTAAGTGTTTCTGCAAGGATTGATCTAGTGACAATGTTAGAGATTAATCAAGATTTTTATAGAACAAAAAAATAGATATAGAAGCAGAGAAGCATCTAACAGACTCAAATTACAGCGGGAAGGCTGGGGAGGGTTGGGGGGTGGGAGATAAGAGATCAACCCAAGGACTTGTATACATGCATCTAAGCCTAACCAATGGACGCAAGACACTGGGAGAGGGGGGAGGAGATGGGGAAGGCGGGGTGGGGGGGTTGGGGGGGTGGGGATGGGGGGTGGGGAAGGTCCTTGGGGGAAAAAAGGAGACAAATGTATTACTATTTGTAACACTTTAAACAATAAAATAAAATAAAATATTTTATAAAGTTCTTAATGGTTATGCATGTCTCCCCTAAATAAAAGGCCATTTTTTGTGTGCCCCCAAAATTCATGTGTTTAAATCCTAACTCCCAGTGTGATGGTATTAGGAAGTGGGGCCTTTAGGAGATAATTAGGTCAAGAAGGTGGATCCCTCATGAGCGGGATTAGTGCTCTTTGGAAAGAACCCCTGAGTGCTCTGTTGCCCCCTTATGCCATGTGAGGACACAGAGAAGATGACGAGCTATGAATTAAGAAGAGGGCACCAAATCTGTGGACACCCTAATCTTGGAATTCCCAGTCTCTGGAATGATAGGACATAAAGGTTTATTTACTATTTAAACTACTCAGCCAGGTAATTTGTAAATAGCAACTTGTACAGACTAAGTCAAGAAGTAAAAACATTGTGCTCATGCTTTCAAGAGCTAGAGATTGTAGAATATAATAGCATGGTTTTAGAGATTTAAAAATAGGAGTTCAGGTCGGGCTCTACATTTGTTATTTGAACTTGGGCAGGTTTCTTACTACCTCTAAGTCTAAGTTATTCAGGAAGTAAGATGTGTCATTTTTTTTAAAAATATATTTTTTATTGATTTTTTACAGAGAGGAAGGGAGAGAGAGAGAGAGCTAGAAACGTTGATGAGAGAGAAACACCAACCAACTGCCTCTTGCACACCCCCCACCGGGGATGTGCCCGCAACCAAGGTACATGCCCTTGACCGGAATCGAACCTGGGACCTTTCAGTCCGCAGACCGACGCTCTACCACTGAGCCAATCCGGTTTCAGCAAGATGTGTCATTTTATGGTATCTGGTTGATGGTCATTGGTGCCAGTTCAACACCAACAGGAATACCCAATTTGGATGCATTGAAGAAGGAAACTTTATTCAGTGCAAAACAACTCAATTGTGATACAACAGCAAAGCTCCAAGGCTGCCCTGGAGCCAGGCCCCTCTCCTGCAGACAGCTCTGCTCCTCTCTGGTGCTCCCCTCTGCTCTGCTCAGTGCCAGTTTGCTTTGCTTTGTGTGAGGATCCGTGGTCTGCTCTGTTCTGCTCTGGTGAGACTTTTATGTTTTAGCTCAGCCAGGGATATGCAATCTTCAGTCTTTAGTGAAAGGGAAAATGCACTTCCAAACGGAAAGATTTTAAAAGAGACTTTAACTCTTGTCAGATCTGCTGTGGGATTCTGTAATGTTTAAGTAGAAGATGTTGGATCAGTATAGTTTGATGGGAAGAACACAGGATTTGAAATCAGGTTTTGAAGTCTTGTGTCAGTTTACTAACTATATGACTTTAACCTTTTTGAGAGTGTTCTCCTTATTATATGAAAAGAATAATGATATTTATCTCATAGAATTGCTATAAGCATAGTAATTAAAGTTGGCAATGAACCAATTAAAATTAAAATGCCTTGTAAACTATAACATACTTTTTGAGAGTTATTAATTGGGATATTTGTTATATTTAGTAAAACAACATATGAGTTGCTATCATATGGGTTAAAAGATTGCCCACCTTTGGTTTGATGTATCACTTTTATTTAGGGTGATTATCCTTAGGTTTTTGTCTGCCTTTTTGTTTTCCTTAATAATGAATTTTTTCACGGAATGAGGATTCCTCCTTTGCCAAAGTTAGAAATCTATTTTTACAGTCAGCTTTATGGTGTGGTGACTACACTGGGATCTAGCCTTTCTTGACGTCACTGGTCTTAAGGGTCAGTACCTCCCCTATGAGGTGTTTGGGTCTTTGAGATGCACTTTTGGTTGCCACAGTGATTTGGGCGGGTGGCTGCCGCACCGGCTGTGAGTGAGCAGGAGCCAGGAATACCATACATACCACAAGGTACGAGAGAGTTCCGCGTGATTTCGAACATTCCGCCAGACTCCTTGTAGGTGAAAAACTTGTGCTTATCTGATCCTAATTCTGTTTTACATTTAAACACAAAGTATTTTTTGCATGATTTTAATAGATACTGGATTTTCCAGGAATTGCGTAAACAACTTGTACTTTATTTGTTTTGTTCAGAAATTTAACAATGGTTGTTAACTTTTTCAGAAAAATCATATTACCAATGCATTGTCCCTCATGATATCTGATTTTCCAGTACAAATTATTGTGTTAGTTTACATTTGTAGCTGTCACTTGCATGGCATTTAAAAATATATATATATATATATTATTATTATTATTATTATTATTATTATTGATTTTTTACAGAGAGAAAGGGAGAGGGACAGAGCTAGAAACTACCTCTAAGTCTAAGTTATTCAGAAAGTAAGATGTGTCATTTTATGGTATCTGGTTGATGGTCATTGGTGCCAGTTCAACACCAACAGGAATACCCAATTTGGATGCATTGAAGAAGGAAACTTTATTCAGTGCAAAACAGCTCAATATTTTTCCATTGATTTTTAAAAATATATATATATTTTATTGATTTTTCACAGAGAGGAAGGGAGAGGGATAGAGAATTAGAAACATCGATGAGAGAGATCGATCAGCTGCCTCTTGCACACCTCCCACTGGGGATGTGCCCGCAACTAAGGTATATGCCCTTTACCAGAATCGAACCCGGGACCTTTCAGTCCGCAGGCTGACGCTCTATCCACTGAGCCAAACCGGTTTTGGCTATAAATTGTCTTTAAAATACCGTATTGTTGAAAGTATTACATATGTTTCCTTTCCCCCCATTGACCCCCCTCCAGCTCCACCTCCCCCATCCTTCGCCCTCCGCTCCAGGCCCTTACCACCCCACTATCTTCGTCCATTGGTTACGCATATATGCATATGAGGTCTGTGGTTGATTACCTCCTACTCACCCATCCTCCCCTGTCTTCCCTCCGAGATTCTGCACTCTGTTCCATGCTTCCATGTCTCTGGATCCATTCTGATCATCAGTTTATTTTGTTGATTAGATTCCACATGAATGAGGTCATGTGATACTTGCCTTTCTCTGACTGACATATTTCACTTAGTATGATACTCTCCAGGTCCCTCTTTGCTGTCTCAAAGGGTAAGAGATTTTTAAAAATATATATACATTTTATTGATTTTTTACAGGGAGGAAGGGAGAGGGAGAGAGAGTTAGAAACATTGATGAGAGAGAATCATCGACCAGCTGTCTCTTGTACACCCCTTACTGGGGATGTGCCCACAACCAAGGTACATGCCCTTGACCGGAATCGAACCCGGGACCTCTCAGTCAGCAGACCGGCTCTCTATCCACTGAGCCAAACCGGTTTCAGCTTGAGCTAGGATTAAAAGCACTTATTTCTTCTTGTTTTGAAGAAATTAATCACATAAAAAAACTTTATTTTTTTTAATGTACAGATCCTTTCCAGCTCTGTATATTTTAGGCTACCGTAAGCTCTACGTGCACAGCTTTTCTGGATAGTTGAGTTTGCTAGCTACTTGAGTGAGAATGTATATATAGAGGAAATATCATTGTCATTTTACCTAAAATGTATTAATAACTAGGGGCCCGGTGCATGAAATTTGTGCACTGGGGGTTGGTGGTGTCCCTCAGCCCAACCTGCCCCCTCTTACATACTGGGAACCCTCAGGGGATGTCCTACCGATGGCTTAGGCCCGAGCTCCAAGGGGGGCGGGCCTAAGCCACAGTCTGGCCTCCCTTTGTCGGAGGTAACCTGGCTGATCAGGGGAAGGCACCAGCCTCATCACTCTGCTGCTGCAGCCACTGCCAGCCACCACAGCCACCAAGGTGTTTTCATCAACGTGGACTCCAGTCTCTTCATCAAGAAAAAATGACAAATTCCTTTAGGCATTTTCAAGATGTGTCTTTCATAGGATATGCATTTCTTTCTTTCTTCCTTCCTTTCTTCCTTCCTTTCTTCCTTCCTTCCTTCCTTCCTTCCTTCCTTCCTTCCTTCCTTCCTTCCTTTCTTCCTCTCTTCCTCTCTTCCTCTCTTCCTCTCTTCCTCTCTTCCTCCCTCCCTCCCTCCCTCCCCCCCCTCCCTCCCCCCCTCACCGGAGGATATGTTTCCATTGATTTTTAGAGAATGTGGAAGAGAAAGGGAAAGATAGAAAACAACATCAAAGTGAGAGGAACACTTTGATTGGTTGCCTCTTGCATGAGCCCTGACCTGGGCCCCGGCCAGGGATAAGCCTGTAACCTAGGCACGTGCCCTTGATCAGAATCGAACCCAGACCCTGCGTTCGGCAGGCCATGGCTTTCTCCACTGAGTCAAACCGGCTAGGGCAGGATATGACATTTCTTAGCCCTCTAACAGGACCTTCGTTTTTTACTCCAGAAGTGTGGTGGAAAAACTCTCGATCACCTTTTTGGATTCTTATTACCCAAGTTACTAAGAATATTACCAGTGGCATACAAGAAACTTAGCCAATGTGCAGTCAGAAAAGGTGTTTCCTCTATAGTTCACACCAATCGAGGGCTGGGCTCTGCCCAGGCCTAAAGCCTCTTGGGCAGGAGCAGAGCCCCAGCTCCCTGCGATTGATTGCTGGGGGTCCGCTCTTCCTCCAGGCCTTTGGGTCTTGAGCAGGAACAGAGCCCAGCTCCCTGCAATCGATCCAAGGGGGTCCACTCCTGCACCAGGCCGAAGCGGACCCCCAGCTCCCTATGATTGATTGCAGGGGTCTGCTCCGGCACCAAGCCAAAAGCCTGTGATGGATCGCAGGCGGTCCGCTTCTGCCCAGGCCTTACCTCACAGTGACCTGGGTGCCAGGATGCTCCTGGAACATGGGCCCTGGGCGCCTATGTATGCAAATTAACCGTCATATTTTTGTGTTAATTTGCATAGTCACTCTTGATTGGCTATAGGCGTAGCAAAAGTACAGTCAATTTACATGTTTGTCTTTTATTAGGTAAGATGATATAATGATAAGATAAAAGTATTGAGCCTTATAAACTCAATAGTGAATCTGCCTTGTGAAGAGTTGGAGGAGTTTAGGGATCATCTGGTATCTATTTTGTTCCCTCTACAAATATTTGCCTGGCACTGATTTGGTCTTGAAGGTAAAATGAAGTGCCTCACTTCATGGAGCCTATAGTCTTTTATGAAAAGAAGGTTGGAAAGAAAGTGCGTAACCTTTTTCTTTTCAATTATAAGAAAAAGTTTATTTAGAAATTTACAGAGGTCGTAGAAGTGAGCCAGATGAGCTGTGTAGGCTCAGGAAACAAGGTGCAGAAGCAAAAGAAGGAGCAAACTCCTTGGAGTTTAAGAGAAAAGCACAGGTAATGCTTCGGGGGTTGGGGGGTTGGGGGGTAGAGGGGTATGGAAAAGGTGTGGGCACACTCCTGAGAAACTATGTAATCTTATTTAAAGACTCCTCAAGCGCTCTCATGTTAATGGCGGGCGGCTGCTGCTAAGCGGGACGCAGACAACCGCTGCCCGCAGCGGGAAACTCTCCCTGCCTCTCCCTGTCCGCTCACCGCCAGTACTTGCCAGCATGTCCGTGGTGCCGCTCTGTCGCTCACATACCAGCTCGCAACGTTTCTATGTAACGTTGACATAAGAACCTAGATAATGGTGTAAACATATGTGATAATGTTTAATTTGCTTTTGTTTCTACTCATATGTTTTTGTACATTAAAGAAAGTGGAATTAAAAAAATCCTCATTACATTTTGGTCGTTATTAATATGCACAAAAGAAAAAGGTTCTGATTTCTTAAATGCCAGATTGGTAAGGAGGAACTGTAAAGTAGGAGGAGGGGAGCCTGAATGAGTGAACTAGGTAGGACAGTGCCTCTCAAACTTTTCGTTGTGTATGAATCACCTGAGGAGCTTGTTAAAATTCAAATTCTCATTCAGAAGGTCTAAGATAAGGCCTAAATTCTGCATTTCTTACAAACTCTCACACTTTATGAGTAGCAAGGAATGAGTGCTGCCATTTTGAGAAGAGTAATTTGGAGTTACTCATCCAAAATGAATAGCACATCACACTTGGCCTTGGTGAAATGAAATTGTAAGAGCTGTTAATGTTCATTCATATTCTGGGGGGGGGGGGGGGGGTAGGTTATAAACACCCATTTTTTGAATGGCATCCAGAACTGAACTTGGCTGATTGATGGGTCTGAAATCTTTGAAAAGTTGGTAGGAGGTGAAAGAGACAAGAATCATCAGATACAATGAAAGTAACTATTTACTCAGATAAAATTTAAGTGTTGACTAGGAAGACTCATTTATAATTGAGATTTCCTTCTCTCTTTGTGCTTACTCTAACATAGCAATTCTAGTTTTAAAAAGTTGAAGTGAATGCTGTTTTTTTTAAAAATAAATAATTTTTCAATAGGCATATTTTCTGTGGAAATTATATCAAATTTCTTTGTTTTTAGGTCTGCATAAGTCTTAAATGTTGTGTGTAAGTTTGTCTTTGATTTGTTGCTCTTGTGGCAGCTACTTGGAGCATAAACAATCTGGGAGTTAATTTATGTTCATAGTATTAGCAGAGATTTATTTTTTTTTTATTTTTAGCAGAAGACTTTCAATCTTGGAGGTAGTGTAAAATGTTCTAACATTTATCCATAGGGGGAAATTTGGCAAACCAAATCTTTGAAACAGTAGCCTTTTATTTAGTTCTGTGTTTCCAGCTTTTTAGAAATTTATATTTTCTTTCTGGTCTTATTTCAGTAATGCTCTATATTCATAGTTCCTCTTCAATATGGCACCTCGCCTGCTTCAATCTGAAAATATTGGAAAATTACTAACATTCATAATTTATTTTGGCTCCATGTTTTAGTATCATTGAAATGCTGGTTTCCTTGAAAATAGTTACAATATGATAAGGAGATTTTTAAATTTATTGTACTGTAATGGAGGAAGAAATATGTGAAATGTAATCATGGACAAAATATAAATATTGCTTTAATTATATTGGCTCATTATAATGAAATACATGTGTTTTCCCTAGTAACATACCCAATTCGATTTCTGGCATATTTGAAAAGCATTTACTACACCTACACCTATTATTGTTCCCTATGGTTGTGTGTGTGTGTGTGTGTGTGTGTGTGTGTGTATTTAGTTCTCTTTGAATACAACTGTTAAAACTGAAAGTAAAAACATCAAAAGCATTATAGTCTGTTCTAGAATTAGGCCAATGAAGAAATGAAGTGAAACACATTGGCTAAAAATATATTTTGCAAATTACATCTGAAATTGTTTTGTGAGAGCATCTATCTATTAGAAATGAAATTTAGCTTTTCTTAATCTGTGGTTTTTAAAAAAACATTATTATCTGAAAGTAAATGTCCATACAAAATAAGTTTCTAATGTCTTCCAGTTTTTAGCTCATTTTTCCTTAGGATCATATAAGCCTTTTCTATATATACTGAGTAGTGAATGAATATTCAGAATGTTAGAAGTAGAAGGAATTTTAGAGCTCATGTAAATCATACAGATAACTAGAATTTCTAAAAGGAATTTTAGATTGTTTGCATGGGGCTATAGGCTTTTTATTCTAGCTTTTCGGTTATTTAAAAAACAGCTACTGCCCGGCTGGAGTGGCTCGGTGGTTGAGCGTCGACCTATGAACCAGGAGGTCAAGGTTCAATTCCTGGTCAGGGCACATGCCTGGGTTGTGGGCTAGATCCCCAGTGGGGGGCATGCAGGAGGCAGCTGGTCAATGATTCTCTGTCATCATTGATGTTTCTCTCTCCCCATCCCTCCCTCCCTTTCCCTTCCTTCTCCTTTCTGAAATCAATAAAAATATATTAAAACAAACAAACAAACAAAAACAGCTATTCATTTTAACACCAAAAGAGTACCAGGGACAATCTCACAGTAAGCACAGTTGTAACTTTACACCCATGTTTGGTCATGGATGGCACCTGTTCAAGGATTAGATTTCAGAAACCATTATTTAATGCAACCCTCTCCTTTCAGGGATGATGTTTCTGAACCCAGGGAAATATCAAAGTTCTTATAGCAATGCAGAATGATAACTGAGTTTAGAAACAGGTCTTCTGAGTTCCAGCTCAAAGTTTTGGTCATGTCTCCTTAATCTTCATCACATGATGAGACTTCGGCACAGATAATTTGTTTTAACAAATTTCATATAGCTAGTAAGAAGTAGAGCTGGAAGTTGAATACACGTCACCCAACTCCATTTTTAGTGAAGCCTGTGCATTCACTTCCATGTAATCTTAACCCACTCTATCAGCCTCTGTTTAGTTGTAGAGATGGAATTGTAAGTGATTGAAAGGAGATGTTTATATTAAGCATTTTCTTTCTTTGAAAATTTCAGATTTGGGCCTTAAGCAACTTCTAGGGAAGAGAACCAGCGCCTCTGTTCTTGCAACCAAAGATCTTGATCCATATCCAGAGATTGGAATATTGGTGGACCAGCCATCCTCAGACACCTGACTTAGGACAGGTAAGTGAAAGAGAGAGTAAGGGTAAGAAAAATAGAATGGGTGCTAATGTTCTCCCTTTCTGTTTAGATGGAAACATTTGACCATCTTTAAAAATTTAATCATTTATCTTGGTAAAAACAAAACAGTTGGAATCTAAATTGGTGGGGCAAAACATTTTCTTGGTTGTAAAATACATGTTAAAATGTTAACAGTGGTAAAACTGCATGGATGGCGTGGCTCAGTGGTTGAGCATCGGCCTATGAACCTGGAGGTCACGGGTTTGATTCCTGGTCAGGGCATATGCCAGGGTTGCGGGCTTGATCCCTAGTGTGGGGCATGCAGGAGGCAGCCGATCAATGATTCTCTCTCATCATTGATGTTTCTATTTCTCTCACCCTCTCCCTTCCTTTCTGAAATAAATAAACTCAATAAAAATATAAAAGAAACAACAGTGGTGAAACTTAGAGTAATTAAATATTTTCTTGTGCATTTTATTTTTTTACATGCAATAAACATTAATATTTCAAAAAAAGGATTTTTAGTATAATTTTACATGCAGTAAATGTTAATATTTCAAGAAAAACGATTTTAAATATAAAGTTACATGTAATAAACAATAATATTTCAAGAAAAATGATTTTAAATATGTTACATACAATACAAATTAATATTTCAAGAAAAAAAAGTTTTAAATAAAATAATATTACCAAACTGTAGTCTCTATGCATTCTCCAAAGTGTATTCATGAGCATGTGTTAGTTATCTATTGTTGCATAACAAACCACTCCAACTTAGTGGTTTAAAACATGCCAGTTATCTGTTTTGCTCATGTATCTGCCATTTGTGCAAGGCTCACTTGGTGGGGACAGCTTGTCTCTGTCAACATGTGGTGTGAGGTGGAGTAGCTGGAAGGGTAGGGGTGGCTCAGGGGCTGGGAACTGGAATCATTTGAAGTTTTGCTCACTCAAGTGTTTGGTGGTTAATGCTGGCTGTTGGCACGGACCTCAGCCTGGGCTGTCAGCCAGAACACCTACACATGACCTCTCCTTTTGGCTGATTGATTTCCTCCCAGCATGGTGGCTGGATTCCCAGATAAGAGAGCAAGGCAAATTCGCATGGCATATTTGACTTAGTTTTGAAAGTCACCTAGTGTTTCTCTGCTCTCTTCTATTGGTTGAGGTAGTCATAAAGGCCCACCCAGGTTCAGAGGAGGGTGGTAGACGTAGATCCCACCATTTGAAGAGAGGAGTATGAACATCACATTATAAGAAGTGCTATGGGATGCCATTGTAGCCATCTTTGGAAAATATATTCTGCCACAGTTTGTATTGCTTTTTTCTTTTTAGAAAACCTTTTTCTTTTTCTTAAATATACTTGAGGCCAGGTGCACTAAATTCGTGCACGGGGGTGGGGGCATCCCTCAGCCCAGCTTGTACCCTCTCCAGTCTACTTGGGTATTTTGTTTTGTTTTGTTTTAATAATTTTGAGATTTGGGAAACTGTTTTCCAATACATATAATGGATTTGAGAAACTAGTGCCAATATTTGGTTGTCTTATTGATCACACCATTGATATCAGTTGCCTATGACAGTTTTGAATATAGCTGGCACTTCATTTCTGGGTGTAATGGGATAATATTTTTAGATAATCCTCTAAGCATTACATGGGGGTGTTTGTCCATTCACTATATTTGGGAAGTAAACTCTAGGGAACGTCTCATTATCTATTAGATCAGAAGTCTCCCATTCCTAGGTGATTTAAGTCATATTAGCCTAATTAAGCAGAGTTGGCTCAATACTCTTTCCCCAGTACTCACAGGTAGATAGATATTTTGCAGTGGGAAATGACTGAACCAGATATTGTGATAATAAAGGTAACCTCAGAAACTTGTTCTCAACTGTGAATAATCAGAATTGACTGAATTCATGAAACAATATATTTTAGTTCAAAAGGTACAACAATTGGAAAAGCTATTTTGTTTGTGTTTTGTTTTATTGCATTTGAAAAACAAAGTGAGATATTTTCCAGTAGACATAGATTGGGATTAATGATTATAGGTAGTGTGAAATATTGTATCTTAACAACAAAACATGAACATATGACATATTTAAGTGATTAATTTGCCTTTTTTGTTTAAAGCATTTTTTTAGCCCAGTTTTGGTTTTAAGAAATCTGAGTAGATAAATTGTTGATAACATCTTTGTCAGGTTTGTTCACTGCTTTATCTTGTCTCCATTCTACAAGACCTATGTTTGAGGGGATAAAAACTCCTTGAGTGAATGAGATCTGTTTTCTGACTGAAACTAAAACAAACAATAAAAACTCAAAAAAACAGCCCTCGCCGGTTTTGCTCAGTGGATAGAGCGTCGACCTGCAGACTCAAGGTTCCCAGGTTCGATTCCAGTCAAGGGCACATGCCCAGGTTGCGGGCTCGATCCCCAGGGGGAGTGTGCAGGAGGCAGCCAAGGATGATTCTCGCTCATCATTGATATTTCTATCTCTCTCTTCCTTCCTCCCTGAAGTTTATAAAAATATATTTTTAAAAAACTACCAAAACAAAACTCCAAAAACACCCTGTAGAAATTACAAACATAGTGGTGTGAACCTGTGGCACTTCATTCAGTCCCTGGAAGGGGGTAAATGATAAGGTTCTCTCGTAAAGATGAATTACTTGGGCCCGGCCAGTGTTGCTCAGTGTTTGGCATCTATTAACTGCAGAAATTGGACTATTATTGTTGGAAACAAAGATTTTAAATTTTGTTGTTACGATGAGCTTTGAGTTATGCAAAGTGAACCTTAGCTTAAATGGTATTGTGCTGCAAGTCTAAGTTCTTTTTTGTTCAACACTGTTTTAAGATAAAAACATAAGTGTAAATCTAGTTTATAACTACTGACTATTGCATAATATTTCATTGCATATGCATTTTTACATTTTACTTATGCATTTTTCTAACGGATTTCTGGGTTTGGCTTGGAAACTGCTAACACAAATAGTACTGTTATAAACCTCCTTGTACATGTCCCCTGTTAACTTATGCAAAGGTTTCTCGGTAGTATATATTGTGGAAAAGGAATCGTATATACTCAATTTCAGTAAATATTTCCAAATTGTTTTCCAGAATGGTTATCCATTTTATGCTCCCAATGGCAATGTATTAGGGTTCCAATTTCCTTTAATCCTCACCAGCATTTGGTTTATCTGTTTAGTCTTGTCAATCTGTTGGGTATACTAGGCAAGTATTTTATCTTAATTGACATTTCTGTGATTGAGAGAGAGGCTTAGTATCTCTTTACTTTTATTTTATTTTAAAATTATCTTTATTGTTGAAAGTAATACAGATGTACCTCCCCTTCCCCCCCCCCCCCAATTGGCCCTTTCTAGCCCAGCCCCTCTCTCCTTGCCCCAGGCCTTCACCACACTATTGTCTGTGTCCATGGGTTAAGCATATCCTATATAATAAAAGCCTAATATGCTAAGTGTCCAGTCAACTGGTTGTCTGTTCAACTAATCAAAGAGTAATATGCTAATGATATGCTAAGGCTGCTCAACCGCTCACTATGACATGCACTGACCACCAGGGGGAAGGTAGTTGACCAGTCACTATGACGTGCATAACTTAAGAAAGTTTATTAATGTGTACGGGGTAGACACTGACTGGTAGGTTCGCTTGCTGCTGAGGTCTGGCCGATCAGGACTGAGTGAGATGGGACAGATACGCCCTGGAGCCCTCCTGTGGTCTCTCCCCAGCTGTCTAACCTCCCACATCCCTTCCTGGCTCTGATCATGCACCGGTGGGGTCCCTTGGCCTGGCCTATACCCTCTTGCAATCTGGGACCCCTAGGCGGATGTCGGAGAGCTGGTTTCAACCTAATCCCGCTCAACGTGGGAGTGCTGCCCCGTCAGAAGTCGGGCTTACAGCTGGCCAATGCAATGGCAGTGGTGGGAGCCTCTCCTGCCTCTGCAGCTGCTAAGCTGGCAATCAGACATCCTCCGAGGGCTCCCAGACTGCAAGAGGGCACAGGCCAGGCTGAGGGACCCATCCCCTAATGTACAAATTCCTGCATCGGACTCTCTCTCTCTCTCTCTCTCTCTCTCTCTCTCTCTCTCTCTCTCTCTCTCTCTCTCTCTCTGTGTGTGTATATGTGTGTGTGTGTATATGTGTGTGTGTGTGTGTATGTATATATACATATTTGGTTACTTTCTTCTCACCCACCCACCCCGCCTTCCCTCTGAGATTCATCAGTCTGTTCCATGTTTCTATGACTCTATCTATTTTGTTCATCATTCTGTTTTGTTCTTTAGATTCCACAAATGAGATCATGTGATACTTGTCTATCTCTACCTGCTTATTTTCACTTAGCATAATACTCTCCAGAGGGGCTGCTAAATTGCAACTATTAAGAAGTCTAATCTAGCCCTGACCAGTTTGGCTCAGTAGATAGAGTGTCGACCTGCAGACTGAAGGGTCCCGGATTCGATTCCAGTCAAGGGCATGTACCTTGGTTGTGAGCATGTCCCTAGTGGGGGGTGTGCAGGAGGCGGCTGATCGATGTTTCGCTCTCATCAATGTTTCTAGCTCTCTATCCCTCTTCCTTCCTCAAAATCAATAAAATGTATTAAAAAAAGAAGTCTAATCTAAATTGATTATTTTTCAAAATGCTAATAGCTTTTTATTATAAAAATAAGAATGTTCATTACAAAACAATCTATATATACATAAAAGCCTAAGTGACTGGCTGACCATTGACTGGCTGATTGGTAGCTATGATGATCACTAGAGGGCAAGCGCTCAACACAGGAGCTGCTGAGCTGCAGTGACTTGGCAGCTGCAGCAACCGGAACCAAAGATGAGGGAGCCAGATTCTGAGGTGCGTCACCCGAGAACTGCTCTCTTGCAATCTGGAACCTCTCGGGGATGTTGGAGAGCCAGTTTCGACCTGATCCCTGCAGAACAAGCTGAGGGACCCCACCAGTGCATGAATTCGTGCCTCAGGCCTCTAGCCCATTGGCTCCCCACTTTGGGTCTGGCTCCCCACCGGACCTCTACTCATTGCAGAGGTTGTGGGTCTGGCCCTTATAGAAACTTTTCAACTTGATTAACTAAATGATGATATATGCAGGACCTCCTGGCTGTGGCCCTGAGGTCTGGCGCCCACACCGGCCCATCTGCTTAATACTGATTTCCAGTGGAAGTAGCAAATTTTCCCACTACCACTCTAGGCTGGGAAACCAGCTGCAGCTTTCCTCCTTCTGGGCAGACAGTAGCACCAGATGGCAACCTCTGGGAGGGATAAAGGTGAAGGAGCAGCTCAGGTGGGAAAGAGGTTCCCACAGCCACTGGACTCCACCTGGGCAGAAGCCTGACATTGAGCAGCTCGACTAGATTTCAGGCTGAGTAAATCCTGTTTGCTAAATAATTGGATTTTGCAGCTAACTGCCCACAAATCGTTAATTACCGCCAAACTTAAGGTAAAGTGAGATGAAAGAAGTGAGACAGATACAGAGAGAAAGTACATAATAGTGGGAGAAGAGAGGAGGGAGCCCAATTCTAAGGTGCATCACCCAAGAACCACTCTCTTGCAATCTGGGACCCCTTGGGGGATGTCGGAGAGCCAGGTTCAGCCCAATTCCCACAGCCCAGGCCGAGGAACCCCTCTCGTGCACGAATCCATGCACTAGGGCCTCTAGTTAAAGTATAGAAAACAATAAAGAAAATTCTCATAATCTTTCTACTCAAAGATAACTGCTATTACAAGTTTACCTTATATACTTTTATTATTATTTTTTTTTTTTAAACACTTTTTTTTTTAATATATTTTATTGATTTTGTACAGAGAGGAAGGGAGAGAGAGAGTTAGAAACATCAATGAGAGAGAGTCATCGATCAGCTGCCTCTTGCACACCCTCTACTGGAGATATGCCCGCAACCAAGGTATATGCCCTTGACCGGAATCGAACCCGGGCCCTTAAGTCCCCAAGCCGACGCTCTATCCATTGAGCCAAACCGGTTTCGGCCCTTATATACTTTTAAATGCCTTCCTAAGTGGTGTACACTGGCTCACTAGGCCCAATGATTAATGAATTATGCAAGCCCAAACCATAGATAATTTGGTATTAGCTATGATGGCAGTAGTTACACCATGGAAGTTGGCAAATGCCACAAATCACAGCTTCCCTCTTTGTGCCCAATTCTATCCAGAGCCAAATTTTTAGCACACTACTGCATATGTACAATATATCACTAAATATAAGTCTACTTTATTTTTTATTTTTATTGATATTGTACAGAGAGGAAGGGAGAGAGATAGAGAGTTAGAAACATCGATGAGAGTCATCGATCAGCTGCCTCTTGCACACCCCCCACTGGAGATATGCCCACAACCAATGCCCTTGACCGGAATCGAACCCGGGACCTTTCTGTCCCCAAGCCGACGCTCTATCCATTGAGCCAAACCGGTTTCGGCAGGTCTACTTTTTTTAATGGCTTCATAGACGTCCTTGCATAGATCAGTGGTTCTTGCACTTTTATTAAAGGGCAGTTGTAAACACTAAAATCGGCCCTTATCCCAATCTTCATCCTTAAATGACATTTTCCCCCTAGAATGATTGCTTTGGACTCGAATGGCATTAATAGAGTCTGCCAAATTGCCAAGCTTCCAGATTTATACAGCCTTAGAAATAATTTGATGATTAAATAATTTAATTCCATAGTTAAGTATTCAGTAATTTTGTTCTTATTGATATCTCCGAAGTTTATAGTTTTGACTTGAATAATTAGTTCTCAGACATACTGCTTGGTCTGAAATAAATGATGAACATTGGAGATGAAATGATACCCCCATTATTCTTTAGTGTTTTATCTTACCTTCCACTACAGCATGGTAACTTGGATAACTACGTAGCCTTAGTCAAGTTGCCTAATTTCTTTGTGCCTCAGTTTTCTTATAAAATTGAGCTACCAATACCCATCTCACAAGGTTATCATAAGGATTAAATGCAATATGATACGAAATGTGCATAACACAATTCTCATAGGCACTTAGTAATTGATAAGTTCTTTTCGTTTTCTCTTAATATAAATGTTACTCATAAGTTTCTACTTTCTTTTTAAATTTTTATTAAATTTATTGGGGGTGACATTGGTTAACAAAGTTACATAGGTTTTATATGTACAATTCTATAATACATCATCTATAAATTGTGAATTCATCATCTAAAGTCACCATTTCATAAATCTCTTCTTTAATATTTTCTCTCCTTACACCAGTCATTCTTAACCCTTTTGGGGGTCTTGTCCTCCTTTCAGAATAGGACTTAGGTAATGACTCCTCTTACCAGAAGAATGCATGTCTGTTGAACTTTACCTGCAGTTTTGGAACTTTATAGACACCACTCCTCCACCCACTCCACTGAAGCTCATGCATGAACAAGGTTAAGGATTTTTGCACATCTTCTTTTGGCAGACTAATCCTGACTTTGATTGTCAAGTCAGTGTAGATGGCTCCTAAATCTGTTTGTCTTGTGAGTTTTTATCTGCTGGACATATTTATCAGGTTATCTTTATGTAGTAGAGAGATTAAAATAAATAAATAGAGAGATAAAGCAGACATTTTAATTACTGATATTATAGAATAAATAATTTTTATGACACTGTGTTGCTCGCTTAGAGATCTGTGCTCACTGTAAACAACAACTAATCAAGCCAAAAAGGTTAAATACTAAGGCACAACAGTCTCATTTCCCAGGGTATCTGTTAAAGCTTACTTGTAAACTTTTGAAAAGGGTTTGGTCATAAATTGTAGCCAGGAAATCAGTTTCCAAGAAACCACAAAATATGGTAACTTTTTTATTTTTATTTAAATATTGTGGTAACTTCTTTCAAATTATAGGTTATAGCCAAAGTGTAATCTTACCTAAAAGTTTGCTGTTTCAGCTAGTTTTATGGATGTGTGTGTGCTACTAGAGCCTGTGCCGTCATCTCTTCCACTCCTCCTCCTCCCCACATTTTTAGTTAGGACTCGAATGGTTCAGGTGACAGAAACCCAGTTTAAGGGAGGGAAAGAGTTATTGGCCCAAGTAACTGAATAATCCAGAGTCAAATCTGAGTTAGAAGAGATACTAGGGGCTCAGAAGACTGTCTTAGTTTTATTTATTTCTCAACTCTGTTTTTCTTTGCCTCTTTACCTTCTAAGGCAGGTAGCTTTCTCCATGCAGTCAGCTCCAATTTATATTATTTTTATATTTGCAATCTCAGAGAAGAGGTAATCTTCCCATCATCTCAGAATATAAATGATTCTTAAACTGTGGTCCCTGGACGAGTATCACCAGCATCATCTGGGAATTGTTAACAATATAAATTCTGGGGTCTCTTCCCTGACCTATTCGTTCAGTAACCGCAGCCCAGCAGTCGGTGCCTAAACAAGCCTTCCAGGTGACTCTCATGTATGCTAAAGCTTGAGACTCCTGCTGTCTGTATTATCAGTGTTCACAGCTGCCTGAAAACAGGAGAAGGCATCTACACTATTAGAAAAAATTAGTGGTTTTATTACAGTCCCTAACAAGCACAGCTGGAAATTAAAAAAACAAAAAAAAACAAACACACACACACACATTTTTTTAAATCCTCACTCAAGGATATATTTTTATTGATTTTTAGAATGAGGAAGGGGAGTGGGGAGAGAGAGAAGAGAAGCATCCACGTGAGGGAGAAACATTGGTCAGTTGTCTGCCATACGCACCCCAACTTGGGATCGAACTTGAAACCTAGCATATGCATATGCCCTGATTGGAAATCAAACTTGCAGCCTTTTGTATTTGGGACAATGTTCCAATTAACTGAGCCACCTGGCCAGGGCAGATTTTTATTTTTAACTTAAATTTCTGCAAGGTTATTGTCTGTGAAGTTCATTTCAATTCTCTTTAAGGAGATGAGTTTCTCTAATTTTTTAAAGAAAATATTTTTATTGATTTCAGAGAGGAAGGGAGAGAGAGACAGAAACATCAACGATGAGAGAGAATCATCAGTCGGCTGCCTCCGGGATCATCAATCGGATCCCCCCCCCCCCCAAACTGGGGATCGAGCACGCAGCCCTGGCATGCGCCTTTGACTAGAATTGAATCTGGGACCCTGCAGTCTGCAGGCTGATGTTCTGTCCACTGAGCCAAACCATCCAGGGCTCTCTAATATTTTTATGATGCACTGTCAGGAGGAAAAAAGGAAAGCAAAGTAGCATTTTTTGGTGCCATATATATACAATACAATGGTGCTTTAATCCCTCACACTGGTTTTGTGTCCCCATTGTTGATGAAAGAGGTTTAAAAAATTTCCTAAGGCAGTGAGTATATCTGATAAGCAGAAAAGTAGAGTTAAAATGTAGACATGAACAAGCATTTTATAGAGGACCTACTATGTGCTGGGATCTGGGTAAGTATTTGGAAAAGTACAAAATGCTTAAGATCTATATAGTTTTTGTTCTCTAGGGACTCAGTCTTATAAAGAAGATAGTGTAGGGCAATGATTGCTATGAGAATGCTATCTAAAGAGTGGTTTGGACCCCAGCTTGTGTGGCTTAGTTAGTTGGAGCATCATCTCATACACTGAAAGGTCTCAGGTTCAATTTCTAGGCAGGACACTCACCCAGATTGCAGGTTCCATCCCAGTTGGAGTGCATGTGGGAGGCAACCAATAGATGTTTTTCTCTCCCTCCAGTAAAACAATGAAAACATATCCTTGGGTGAGGATTAAAAAATAAAAGCTACACTAATAAAAAAAGAAACATGCAAATTGACTGTCACTTCACAACGCCCACAGCCAACCAGGAGTCAGTATGCAAATTATCCTGACAAATGTGGAAGTGGCCCCATCCTCCAGCCGCTCCGGGCCTTTGGGCAGCATGCATGCAGGCACGGAATGGCTGGGTGGGGTGGGACATCTGCTATGAGGGGAAGGGCGGGGGGCTCCTGCTGGAGCCAAGACTGAGGGTGGCAGCCAGAGCGAAGACCTGGGTCCTGGGTGCTGGAGGAAAACCGGTGCCGTCAGCTAGGGGAAGGAAAGCCTATTGCACAAATCATCGTGCAATGGGCCTCTAGTAAAAAAAAAAAAAAAATGGTTTGGGAAACAGTGGAGAGAATGTTTGACTTTGCTTTGGAGGTTTGGGGAATGCTTCAAAGAAGGATATGATCTTTGATGTTTAAATAGATAACATTTAAAAAATTACTTTGATAAACACAAAAATCTCATTCTGCTTTCATGTTTAGTGAAATATCAAAAATTACTGTCTCTAAAAGCAAATCAAAGCAATAATAATTTTAGAATGTTTTTCAAACTACATCTGCCCTTTATCCCACTATCTAACGCGTTTTCAGAGGAGGGGCTTGTTTTAGCACTTCATAAGTTTAAAAGCTAATTGTAAAGACGACAGTTCAGTACCATCTCACACCTGCAAAATGGCATCATCAGCAAATCAACAAGAAAGTGCTGGCGAGGATGCACCGCTGGTGGGAAGGCAGACTGGTGCAGCCATTGTGGAAAACAATATGGAGTTTCCTCAGGAAATTAAAAATGGAACTCTCATTTGACCTAGTGATCCCACTTCTAGGAATATATCCCAAGAAACCAGAAACACCAATTAGAAAAGATATATGCACCTCTATATTCATAGCAGCTAAGATTTGGAAACAGCCTCAGTACCCATCAGCAGATGAATGGATTAAAAGTCAGTGCTACATTTACACAATGGAATACTATGCTGCTGTAAAAATCCTAAGTGAAATAAGCCAGTTCTGAGAAAGATAAATATCACATGATCTCACTCATTTGTGGAATATAATGAACAACATAAACTGATGAACAAAAATAGAGCCAGCTCTGACCTGTTTGGCTCAGTGGACCAAGCGGTGGTCTGTGGACTGAAGGGTCCCAGGTTCGATTCCGGTCAAGGGCATGTACCTTGGTTGCGGGCACATCCCCAGTAAGGGATGTGCAGGAGGCAGCTAATCAATATTTCTCTCTCATTGATGTTTCTAGCTCTCGATTCCTCTCCCTTCCTCTCTGTAAAAAAATCAATAAAATATATTAAACATTTTTTTTTACTCATTTAAATTTGATTTTATCTACTTTTTACTATCTGGCAGTGGAGAAGAGAGTGGTTAGCTTTTTGGCTAAGAGAAACTCCTTTTTGTAACAAAAATAAGTCTTAGTGAATTTCTTTCAATTTTAAGTAAAGATGAATGAGTTTCTATTTTTCCTGGAATTTATATTATATCTGGAATTTTCTATATTTCTTTTTAACAATGAGTGCAGTATGGTAAAGTGAATATCGGCTTATTTTATAACAATGTGAAAATTGGTCACAACACATTGCTTTTTTTTAATGTAATTTATTCTATTGAGTGTGTTCTATAGTTACCTCAATTAGTGATCTGGTTTGTAAGCTTTACATTTTATTCTTCTGTGATTTGTCAACATTCTTGGAATTTTCTGGAAAACAAATCCAATAGATAACGTTGTTTCAACTATTTAAATTTTTTTTTTTATTTGAATCACTTTCTTAATAAGGGATATTAATCTTGCCCCTGCAGGAACTTTTGATCTGATGTGAAATACATTAGCTGGCTGAATGTATATCTGTCAAGTTTTTTATTTGATATTTGATTTATAAATGATTAAAATAGTAAAACTGAGTTGTCAGACTCACAATAGACAGTAGTGATTTTTTAAAGAAATAACTTAATAATGTGTATCATTTATTCTAATGAACTTCTATCAGATTTTCTTTCTGCTGTAATTCAATCATTAACATTTTAAAGTTATTTATGACTTAAAAAAAATTTTTTTTCTCACGGGAAGTCATAGTTTACAAGGGAGAGGTTTTCCAGAATTTTAGTTTTAGTGGTAAGGTTTCTTCTACCTGTGTTTCCCCGAAAATAAGACCTAGCGCATGGAAAGATAAGACATCCCCTGAAAATAAGACCTAGCACAACTTTGGGAGAAAAAAATTAATATAAGACACTGTCTTATTTTCGGGGAAACGGTATTAGAATTCTTAACAAAACATCTGATAGATTGTGTGTCCTTTATTACCTTTAAAAAGAAAAAGCATAATCTCAGTGATTAGAAGTTGGCTGAGTACTTATCATAGTCCCAACAAAATCTTTATGGGTTGCTAGATACTGACGGCCTTAAAAACTCTAAACTTCATCATATAGAACACATTTTGAATTCGAATCTTTATTTTTTATTTGTTTTTTCTTCTCTCAGAATTTTCTGGTAGTAGTTAGTTAAGATGCAGGGATTTCCTTGTAGAGATCAGGCAGCCTGTTCGTCCCTTAGGAGAGTTATTCAGTCTTTTTTTAATTTGTGGTATGTGCTTACCAGGCAGAGTAGCCACTGTATTCTAGTAAGAAAACCTATTGCCAAACACCCACTAGAGCAGAAAACTGACCTACTTAATGCTGACAAGTTAAAAAAAAAGTCTGTGGAATTGTACCAGCATTGGATCATCTTCTCTTATGGTGGATAGGGTGTTGATAGAAAAGAGGATAAGAAAGGATAGTGAACTGCTGCAGGGGAGTAGCACAGTAAAAGAATATTTAAATGACTGAATGATTTTATTAAAAACTTCATTTGGTAAAACTTGAAGGCCTCTACAATGCAGCAGTTCTCAAATCACTTTAAACTTAAAAAAAAAAAAAAAAAAAAGAAATTCCTAGGGCTAGGGCTTTCATACTAATAATCTAGAAAAGCCCTCTAGTTAAGGTTGTTAGCCATTGTTTCATGAATAATTGTGTGTGTTTTTTTGCAGGATCTGGTAAATTTATTAAAATTCTTTTTCAGTTCATTATTTTGTCAGAATAGTACATTTTAGAATTTATAGATTTTGAAACAAAAGTAGAATATTTATTTATAGAAGTGACTGTGGGCCTTAATTTTATCAAAACTCATTGTTACCATTGTTATCCAACCTAATTTCACTATTCTCAGAAACATTAGCATCTAAATATTAGAGCTGTGCTATCCAATACAGAAACCACTAGCTATATGTGGCTATTTAAATTAATTAAAAAAACCAAAAACCCTAGTTCCTCTATCAAATTAACCACATTTCAAGTGCTTACTAGCCAAATGTAGCTAGTGGCTACAGAGATTGAACATTTTCATCATTGCAAAAAGTGCTTTTGGATAAGATTGTTCTCAAGGCTGCCTTGTTCTAGCATGCTTTACTTGGCACTGTTATCATTTTGGGCTGAATAAATTTTCTGTTGTGGAAGCTTTCTATGATGGTTAGCAGTATTCCTGGCCTTCCTACTCACTAGATACCAGTAGTGTTCACCCAGTTTGATAACCAAAAATGTCTTCAGATATTGCTATGTGACAACTGAGAAGCAAAGTCAACCTTATTTGATACCCCTTATCTACCTACATATATTAGCTCTGTATCAGATAGTATCTGTTTCATAAAAAGCTTATGGCTTAAAGTAAATCACATAATAGCTCATGATTATCTGGATTGGCAGTTTGGCTTGGGCTATATTGATCTCTGTGATCTGACAGTGATTTGGCTGGGGCCAGATGGTATAGAATAACCTCACTCATATGTTTATTGGTTAGCAGGCTTTTGGCCAGCATAGGGGTAAGGGACTCTATTTTCTACCCGGCCTTTCCAGCAGACAGATTCATTCAACTGAAAGTTCTAAGAGTATCAAGAAAAGATAAATTCATCTAGTCTCTGCTGACATTTCTAATGCCCTATTGGCCAAAGCAAGTCACATGACTAAACCCTCATTCAAGAGCCAGAGAAATATTCTTACTAAGGAGGAGTAGCAAAGTTACATTGTAAAGGAGTGTGACTAAGGAATGGGAGGAAGTATGACCATATTGAACATTGATGACTGCTATTTTCTGGATAATACAAGTACCTTAATAGCCCTTTCATTCCTTTCATCATTTCCCTTTTATCTTCTTTTCACTTTGTTGTAATTTTTTTTCATTTTAGTTATTGAGTTTTAGTCGCATATTTCCTCTTTCTAGTATTCTTGATTCTTTCTTATGTTACCATGCTTTCATATGAGATTATTTTCTTCATAGATAATTCCTAATTTTTTAGTGTGAATCTACTTGTAGTTTTTCGTCTGAAAGCATTTTTAAATTTTGTCTTTATTTTTTAAGGATATATTTATTGGACATAGAATTCTAGGTTGGTATATATTTTCTTTCATCATCCCATTGTCTTCTGATTCAATTTTTTTTGTTAGAGAAGCAGTGCCTTTAATTTTCATCAACTTTCAGTAATGCTTCTCTGTGATTTTCTTTGTATTTTGAGATGCTTAAGTTCCATAGACCCTCTGAATCTGTAGCTTGGTGTCTTGTCAAGATATTAATTATGCCCTACTCTTTCACTTTCTTCTGGGATTCTGGATATCTGAACGTTAGATCTTTTTCTGCATCCAATATGTTTTATGTAGTTTTCTGTATTTTCCATCCACTCCCCCTGCACTTTATCTGGATAATTTCTGTTTACTAGTTCATTTAGTGTCCAATCTGCTGTTATAAGGATCTGTTTAATAATTTCATATTATGTATTTTGAAAATTCTAGAATCTTCTTCTTCTTCTTTTTTTTTTTTTTATAGATTCCAGTTCCCTGGTGAAATTCTTATTTTGTCATCTATTTTCCTAAACATATCAATCACATATTAAAGTCTGTGTCTGATCATTACAATATCTGGATCCCCTTTTGGTCTTTTTCTGTTGTATGCTTTGGTCCTTGACTTTTAGTCATTTTGTCCTGTCTCATAACATTCCTGGTGATTAAAAAAAGAAAATTCAATGTCAGACATTGTGTATAAGAAGTTATAGCGGGTCTTGACGATGACATTGTTTTCTAGAGAGGATTTAGTTTTCTTCTGGTGGTAGTGAAAAGTAGGAGCAGATGACCTTGATCCAGTACAGGCTTGAGATGACTTGAGTCTTTGTTTTAGATTTCTTAAGGGCTGATTTAAATCCAGTTTCCCCTTACTCCAAGAGTGTTGTCTTTCAGAGGTATCAAATGGAATCCTGGGGTGTTTGCCAGGGCCTCTCTTCTTGGCATGCCCTGAACTGTAATTTTTCTTTTTCTAGCACTGTGAGGCTACCAAAAGTTCTGCTTACCTTTTTGCTTCAAAATAGGCACTTTGGCCTTGCAGCCCCATGCAGGTTAGGATTCAGTAAATATCCTGAAGGGAAGAGCAGTACAGAATGTCCAGGCTCACTTTTCTGTGGTTGCCTTTTCTCTGGAATCTTAGCCCCTCAAATCCTCGCTAAATCCTGAACTCTAATCTCTGTCTCTGCAGTCCTGTGAGATTGCCAAAAACTCTAGCTGCAGCTAGTTGCCTCAGAAGGAAAGAGTAATGGAGACTGTCAGATTTAACTCTGCATTTCCTTTTTCTCTGGTATTTTAGCTTCTCGCATGCTGGTTGCTTTCTTTGTTAATTTAGTCTTTAAAATCCAGTTTTCATAGTTAAGGAAGCAGGAGAATTGGTCTGATATAATCTACTCTGTGATAACCTATAATGGCTGTCTTTACTTTTTGTAAAAAATATATTTTTATTGACTTCTGAGAGGAAGGGAGAGACATGAGAGATAATCATTGGTAGGCTGCTACCTGCCTGCTCCCTACACATGGCTGCCTGAGCCCCAGGCCTCACAGCCGCCAGGGCTCATGGCTGCCCGAATCCATGGCTGCTGTGAGTCCCGGGCTTCACAGCTGCTGGGGCTAATGCCTGCGTGAGCCCCAGGCCTCGCAGCCGCTGGGGCTCACAGCTGCCTGAACCCATGGCTGCCCTGAGCATTGGGCCTGCAGCCACTGGGGCTTCCTGGGCCTGGAGCTGCCTGAGCCCATGGCTGCCATGAGCCCAGCACCACGCAGCACCAGCTCCCCGGCCTCTATTCACTCCTGGGCCACCTGAGCCGCCGTGCCAGCTCGGGCAGGCCCACTGCCTCTGTCTCCGTCTCTGCTCTGGGCCTCAGCTGCGTGGCAACCTCCTCTTGTCCAGTCGTGACCCGTTACGGAGTCCCAGTCTAATTTGCATATTACTTTTTTATATAGAGGTATATCTATATTCTAGAGGCCTGGTGCATGAATTCATGCATGGATGGAGTACTGCTGGCCGGCCAGGTGGAGGGGACACAGGAGGTTGGCCAGCGGCCCCACCCCTGCTCAGGATGGGGGCAGCTGATTGAGGGCAGGGCCAGCTGGGGGAGGAGCCATGGGTGGTTGGCAGGCTGGCCCCTCCTCTTGTTAAGGGGACAATTTGCATATAAACCTTTTGTTATCTATCTATCTATCTATCTATCTATCTATCTATCTATATATATATAAAAGGCTAAGCAACCAGTGTATCTGAAACAACCGAACAGATTACCAAACAGGCTGTGTGGGGTGACCAGGCTGACTGGGGGGTTAGTGAGGGACAACCAAACAACTCAACAGCAGGCTGCATGGGGTGACGAGGCTGGCAGGGGGGTTAGTGAGGTGCGACCAACGACTGAGCAGCAAGCTGTGTGGGGCAACCAGGTCAGCAGGGAGGTTAGTGAGTGGTGACCAAACAACTGAACAACAGGCTGTGTGGAGTGAATAGTTGGGGGCGACTAGGCCAGCAGGGGCAGTTAGGGGCAACCAGGCTGGCAGGGGGGCCAGTTGGGGGCAACTATGCCAGCAGGAGGGGTAGATGGGGGTGACCAGGCTAGCAGGGGGGCAGTTAGGAGCCATCAGACAGGCAGGTGAACAGTTAGGATCCAGTGGTCCCGGATTGTGAGAAGGATGTCCCAGATTGGAGAGGGTGCAGGCTGGGCTGAGGAGAACCCCCTGCCCTTGTGCATGAATTTCATGCACCAGGCCTCTACCATAGGATATAAAAGCCTAAGCAACCAGTTGATTGAGCAAATGGTTGACTGGTCGCTATGATGTGCACTGACCACCAGTGGGCAGACGCTGAACACAGGAGCTACCTCTGGTGATCAGTGCACCCCACAACGAGAGCACCGCTCAGCCCGAAGCCGGGCTCAGGCTGGCAAGCACAGTGGCAGTGGCGCGAGCCTCTCCTGCCTTCACAGCAGGCTGCCGAGCTGCAGAGGCAGGCAGCAGGCACAGTGCGGCTGGAACGAGTGGGAGCTGTGCGGTGCCTGGCCTGGGCTTGGGTTCCTTCCTGGCGCCTGCCGCTTTGCACCCTACTACCAGGCCAGATCTGCGGGGATTGAGCTGAAACTAGCAGTCTGACATCCCCTGAGGAGTCCCAGATTGTGAGAGGGTGCAGACCAGGCTGAGGGTCCCCACCAGTACATTAAGCTGTGCTGTTTATAATGCAGTAGCTAAGGTGATCCTTTAAAAATATAAATCTCATAATTCCTCTGCTCAGAACCCTCCAGTGGCATTACCTTACTACCATGTTTCCCTGAAAATAAGACATCCTCCGAAAATAAGACCTACTTACAGGTTTCCTTCTGAGTGAAATATAAGGCCCCCCCCCCCCCGAAAATAAGCCCCCCCTAGGCTAAACATGAGAGATTTGGTCCACTGATTCTAAAAGAAATGGAGTCACAAGAAATTCACCAGGAAATTCAGGAATTGGATTGTTACGATGATGTTCCAGAAGATGATGACATGATTGTCATTGAATAAATGAGTAAATTCTTGATACTGTAGGATTCACAGTTTGTCTGGTTTGTGTTGACAACTACCGTACTACCGTACTGTATACAAGAAATAAATTTTCCAGGCCCGGAGCAGCGGCTGACAGGCTGGGAGCGGCCTGGCCCGGAGCGGCCGGGACCGGAGCAACCGGGCCCAGAGCAGCCGGGTCGGGTGCGGCCAGGTCCGGAGCAGCAGCAGCCAATTCCAGAGCAACTAGGTCGGGAGCGGCAGTGACCAGACCCGGAGCAGCTGGTTGTGGAACGAACCAGAGCAACAGAGGCCAGGCCCGGAGCAGCCAGGCCCGAAACAGCTCGCTCCTCGCCTGTACCTGCCCACGGCTGCCTCTCAGACATGGCTGGAAACTTTTGCGGGAACTTGAGGGTCTGCTGAATCAAGTGATGAAGGCTTAGATCTGGATGTGTTGAGTTAGTATAGCGCTGGGGTGTAGATCTGTGAGTGCCTTGGGTGGGGCCTGGATGAGGCTGGTTGACCTATTTGAAAATGTCTTTTGTGTGAAGTGTATCATTGGGCATGTGGAGGTATTATTGATATGAGAAAATGCTAAGTAACAGATTTACTATCTGAAAAGGGATTTACTATCGGGAAAAGGGAGGGAGGAAGAGACTGAACATAAACTGTGCACCTATGGATGAGGACAATGGGGGATGGGGAGGGGGCAGAGGGTGGGGTGGGAACCTGGTGGAGGGGGGAAGAAATGAGGAACCTTTGTAATAATATGAACAATAAAGATTGATTTAAAAAAAAAAATAAAAAAATAAAAATAAAAGAGATTAGATTAGAAACTAAAAAAAAAAAAAAAAGAAATAAATTTTCTTTATTTTCATTTAACAATAAATGTGTACCGTATTCTTCTTCATGGAAAAATAAGACATCCCCTGAAAATAAGACCTAGCGCATCTTTGGGAGCAAAAATTAATATAAGACACTGTCTTATTTTCGGGGAAACAGGGTAGGAATAGAAACCACAGTACTTGCAATATCCCATGAAACCTTATGAAGCACTTGGCTTTCTTTCTGACCTCCATCCTACCCTTTCTTCAACAAGGATGCTGTTGCCACAGTTGTAAAAAGGCTGTCCTCCTCCCCCCGATTGCATTGTCTTTGCTCTTTTGTCAAAGATCAGGTAACTGTATTTATGTGGGGCTTTAATTTTAGAATGAGTTAATACCCACAAGATAACTTGCTAGAATTTTGAATGGAATTGTATTGAATCTGTAGATTAAATAGGGAAGAATTGATATCTCGGCAATAGCAAGTCTTCCTATCTATGAACATGAAATATCTCTCCATTTACTTAGTTCATCTTTGACTTTGTCTTCGAGTTTTATAGTTTCTCATATAGATCTTGTACATATTTTGTTAGATTTGCCCTAAATTATACCCAAGTATTTAATTTCTTGGGTGCTAATGTAAATGTTTTTAATTTCAAGTTCCACTTGTTCATTGCTGGTGTATAGGAAAGTAATTGACTTTTCTACATTAACCTTATATCCTGCAACCTTGTTATAATTGCTTATTAGTTCCAGGAGCTGTTTGTTTGTTTGTTTTAGTAATTCTTTTGATTTTCTACATATAAAACCGTATAATATTTGTGAACAAAGACAGTTCTGTTTCTTAATTCCCAATCTGTATATCTTTTATTTTATTTTATTTTAATTTTTTAAAAAATATATTTTATTCATTTTTCACAGAGAGGAAGTGAGGGATAGAGAATTAGAAACATCGATGAGAGAGAAACATCGATCAGCTGCCTCTTGCACACCCCCCACTGGGGATGTGCCTGCAACCAAGGCACATGCCCTTGATCAGAATCGAACCTGGGATCTTTGAGTCCGCAGGCTGATGCTCTATCCACTGAGCCAAACCAGTTTCGGTTTATTTATTTTCTTGTCTTATTCCATTAGCTAGGAATGGTGAGGCCCTGACCGGTGGTTAGAATATCAGCCTGCATACCAAAGGATCTCAGGTTTGATTCCCAGTCAAGAGCATGTACCTGGGTTGCAGGTTTGATCCCTAGCCCCTGTTAGGAAGAGTGCAGGAGGCAACCAGTCTTTGTGACTCTTAATTATTGGACTGGGTGATATTAATAAAAACTCACCTTGATAATAGTATTGATGAGCCAATTAACATTTATCCTATAGAATTTTTTGTAAAATATTTCTATTTTTTCATTTTCAAAAAAGATTTTTATAATACATTTCTAAAATCATCACCTTCAAAGAAACACCTAATCTTATTACAAATAGGTATATTACTGGTAAATGCAGGCACTGGTAGAAATGTGATTATTTCTTTTTAAATTATTGGATTGAGATTCTAAAGACAGCATTAGTGACTGTTTAAGTTGTTTTGACTAGTAAAATGTCAGGTATGAGAGACATAATCACTCTTCAGTGATGATGATATTCCTACCATATTTGGATGACATGTCTGTTTCTTTCTGTTTTTCTCTCATAAAAAGTGCTTCCACCAATGCTGGGAATTGCTTTTTCCTGTTTGTGTCTCTTGAATACTGTTGGTCTTTAAAAGGATATGTGTGGAATGGGTTTGTGGGAGTTGTTGTTGAACAAACAACAATGTCTTATCTGTTTGTCTCTTTCTATACGAGCATACAATATTTATATTCCAAGATCCAGTAGTTTACCTCTAGGCCAGTGGTCAGCAAACTGCAGCTCACAAGCCACATGCAGCTCTTTGGCCCCTTGAGTGTGGCTCTTCCACAAAATACCACGTGCGGGCACGCACGTACAGTGTGATTGAATCTTTGTGACCCATGCGCAGAAGTCGGTTTTTGGCTCTCAAAAGAAATTTCAATTGTTGTACTGTTGATATTTGGCTCTGTTAACTAATGAGTTTGCCAACCATTGCTCTAAGCATTTGACTTTTATCTAGGGCAGTGTTCGGCAAACTGCGGCTCTCGAGTCACATGTGTCTCTCAAGCTGCTGTTTGCCGCTCTGTTGACTAATGAGTTTGCTGACCACTGCCTTAGGGAAAAACACTTAAAAAACAATTTAATAGTGTATTAATGTTGCAAGCCGCTGTTTGCTGACCACAGATCTTGGGGAATTATTTGTTATGAATTAGAGGAGATTGTGGTTCTTCATTGGTGCGTGGATCTTTTATTTATTTATTTATTTATTTATTTATTTATTTATTTACAGAGAGAAAGGGAGACAGAGAGTTAGAAACATCGATGAGAGAGAAACATCGATCAGCTGCCTCTTGCACATCTCCCACTGGGGATGTGCCTGCAACCAATGCACATGCCCTTGACTGGAATCGAACCTGGGACCCTTCAGTCCGCAGACCGACGCTCTATCCACTGAGCCAAACCGGTTTTGGCTAGTGTGTGGATCTTATAGTTTGCTACAGTGACTTGCAGTAGTCATCTTTGTTATCTATAATAAAAAAACATAATATACTAATTAGACCTGATGTCCTTCTGGACAAAGTCGGGGTTGCAAGAGAAGCCCAGATCCCAGGTGCCAGAGGGAAGCTGGTGCCAGCAGCTAGGGGAAGGAAAACCCACGCTTGCATGAAATTTGTGCATTGGGCCTCTAGTCCTTCCTGTATAATAAAGGGTTGATATGCAAATTAGCCATCACACCATCACAAGATGGCTACACCCACAGCAGAGGTGAGGTTCCCATAACACAAGATGGCTGCACCCACAGTGGAGGTGGGGGTGCCCATAAAACAAGATGGCTGCACCCACAGTGGAAGTGGGGTTCCCGTAACACAAGATGGCTGCGCCCAGAGCAGAAACGGGGTTCCCATAACAAGTGATCAGCATGGAGGCTGCGTGGAGCTGGGCCAGGGCAGGGGACTTGAGGCTTCTGACCCTCCCTCCATCCCCCCACCCCCGTCCAGAGGAGCTTGACAGGGGACCTCAAGGTTCGCCCTCTGTCCCAGTGCTGGGTCAGGGGACCTCAGGCCACACCCTTCGCCCCGGGCTGAGGGACCGGAGGCCGCGCTTCCCCACCCCAGCGCTGGCCCTGGCGACCTCAGGCCATGCCCCCCACCCGGTGGGGCTTGATGGGGAACCTTAGGGAGCACTCCTCACCAGGGTGCTGGGCCAGGGGACCTCAGGCCACACCCTTCACCCCAGGCTGGTGGTCCTGAGGCTGCACCCTCCCTCCCAGCGGGACTTGACGGGGGACCTAAGGCTGTGCCCCCCCCCCCCCCCCCCCGGCCCGGTAGATCTCAGATTTCAAAGCATGCGTGGGTGGGTGAAGACTTAACTCTGGTTCCTGTGGTGAGCCCCAGACTCTGACAGGAGGAAGATTTTCATATACATTTTACTAATTTTCTTTCATCTCTGACACTTCTATTATAGAGAAAGGGCAAATAGCAATATTAAAATATTTCCTGTAATTTGCTTTTAATGTGCATGAATTTTGTTCACCGGGCCACTAGTATTATAATAAAGTCCTGTTTTCTGGGGAAATTTGAGAACCTCCTCTTTTAATTTCGTTTCCTGTATTTTATTTAGTTACCATATTAGTATAATGTAGCAATAATTATGTTACAACAATTTTGTGAGATTTGTATTATTCTCATTTTACAGATGAGGAAACTGAGGCTTGGTGAAGTTACGAAACTTGTCCAAAGTCACACAGCTTGTAAAGGGCACAACCAAGATTCAGAGACAGGTCTGTCCAACTTCAAACTCTTAATCATGAATCTTTTAAATAACTGTGAAATATCAACCTATGATAAGTTTTATTGATACTAATATTGCTTAATTATTATTTAACTTTTACTGATACATTTTTATTGGTGAGTTTATCCATAATAATTTTATATATTTTAAATATAGTATAACATAATAATTGACATAGTAATTAAGGGTCTGAAACTCTGCATTTGAGTTTGGGCATGAGTCCCTAAATTTCTCCACTTACTTGTGTGACATTAGGAAAATTAACAAAATTTTCTATACCTCAGTTTTCCTATCTGTAAAATGAAGATAGCAGTCTTATACATCTGATAGGTTTGCTGTTAACATTAAATGATTTAATATGTAGAAAGCACTTTTAATAGTGCCTGGAACCCAGTATTATCAGCTAGCAACTATTAAATATGATCATTATTTCTAATTCTGTGTAGGAAATTTGGGGCATCTTTAAATGAAGATTTTTTTTTTTTTTTTTTTTTTTTTTTTTTTTTTTTTTTTCCCCAGTGAAAATATAATTCAAGACCTTAAAGGAGGAAATAACCTTTTATTTTCTCACCCTGGATCCTCTCTTCCAGCACGTAGCACAATGCTTTGTTGGACACAGGGTTATATTTCATTAACAATTAACACATTAAGTGCCAAGTTTTGTCTTCCTTTCCATTTCAGTCACCGGTGACTGACATGACGCTTAACGTGTTATGGGAAGGGTGTAGGTATAATGGATCACAATACAGGCTATGACATATTCATATTGTGACCAATATTTTAGCTTCATGTGAAAAGAGGTTAATACCTATGTTAATTAAGATCATTTTGGATACCTAGAACCTATTGCTTCCTGCCAGTTGGAGAATTTCTTGGATGGATGCTTAGTCATCTGATGATGTTCAAGAAGGAGTTTAACCAATGAAACAAAAAAATAATTGTAAAATATAAGCCACTGTGAAAGAAATGAGAAGAGTAACACAATAAAGAATTACAGAAAGTGGGTTTTAAACAGAAAGTGGTAAAAGGAGCCCTCATCAATGAGATGACATTTAGGTTGAGACTTGAAATATGAGTGAGATTCATAAGTTCTTGAAGGGTCTGAGAAAAAAGCATTTCAGAGAGAGGAAAACAGCAGGCACAGAGTGGGAAAGAGCTTGCAGTTAAATGAAAAGATCATGGTTGGGGGAGAATGGCACTTCAAAGAAAGAAAGGCAGACTGGGCTTTCCCTTAAATGCTAACATTTATTGAGCATTTGTGGTGTGCTTGGCACCGTTTTAAGCACTTTGTGGGCAATATGAATTATTATGCCATACTGACTTCCTGGATGCTGAGAGTGGTTTAATTTGAAGATGCATTGTTATGTAGTGCCATGATCCGTTTTACATTTGTAAATATTACACTGACTACTTTGTGTACACAGTTGATCAGAGGGAGACAGTGGAGGAAATAGAAATTAATACTAATTGATGGCATAGACTAGTCAAGGTAAGAGACAAAGTTGTCTTGGACCATGGTTCTGATGGTGGCAATGAGCAGTGAGATTTAAGATCTATTTTATAACTCTTCTCTGTTGATGGCTTGTATAAAGGTAGAAGGCTGTGAGGGAAAGGAAGGAGTCAGACAGGAGAGAGTTAAAGAATTGGAGAGATGTGGATAGATAATTTGTGTAGTTATTTGTCAGTAAAGGGGAGCAGAACTGTTTTTAACCTTCTATTTCTATAAATTTTTAAGTGGCATTTCTGTGTGTCTGTCTCTCTTTTTAAAATTCTTGGACCCAGTTATATTTTTATTCTAGTCTGCCTCTCCAGATTCCAGCACCTTTTTCTCATCCCACACTTGACAGATGCTCAGAGGAAGAAAGTAGTGTAAAAAGTAGGCTAGCATTCTTAGCAGTTCTGCCCTTTTTTCATCAAAAAGTTCCTTGCTAAATCAGTCCTCACTAGCTATATCAGAACAAAATCATTTTGTTCTATACATAAAGATTTAATTCTTGAAGTCTGTCTGTATTATACAGGGTTAGGGATGATAGGTATTATGTATTTTTAGCTAAGTCTTAAGAGGTAAAGGTAAGTATAGCTGAATTGCAAATTCTCGTTAATTATTTTCTCAAGTGGTCAACTAAAAGATAAAACTGATTTTGTAACTGAAAGAAAAAGTACTCAGAAGAGATAGCTTTTTAGGGAAATGTTTCTTAAAAATATACAGGTTCTGGTTTTGAAGTCACCTTTGACTGCAGTTTTAAGTAGGTTCTTTCCTAACATTATGAAGCTCTGGTTTTCCATTATTATCTTTAAAGAGTAAATAAAGAAGCCAAATATCAAAACAAAAGAAAGAATATTTTGGATAAGATGAGTGGGAAGATGAAAAGTAGTAAGGCAGAAACCTAAACTTAAAGTCAGATAATAGTTAAGGATCACAGACTACTGTTTAAATCAGGGGCTCTTAAATTTTTGATAGTTACAGGATCCTTTTAAATTCCGATGAAAGTTGAAGTCTGGCTTAGAAAGTGCAGACACATGTACATACAGATTTGTACATAATCTTAGGACATTGCTGAATCTGAAGAACCTATGGGGTGTATGATACCCTGATGAGAACATGTGATCTAAATTGTAATCAAACCTGAGGAGTATGTGGCTGGAGAGCTTCGACATTCAAATTGTGACAATGTTCTCTTCTGAAATACCAATCTTTTGGATATTTCAGACAATTTATTGTTCATCTTAAACCTTTGGTCTGATAGTTGATAAAGCAAAGTGTTTTAGCTATTGAAAAATTACAATACCCTGTTCTTAAAATATTCTAATTCAAAATGCCATAGTTGGCACAGTTTTCAGAAATAAGGTAGCACAGTATTCAAGATACCCTAACCATATGTTGCTTATTAATTTAAAAAAAAAAAAAAAAAAGAAGAAAAGAAAAAGTTGAGCCCTAGCTGGTTTAGCTCAGAGGATAGAGTGTCAGCCTGTGGACCAAAGGATCCTGGGTTCGATTCTGGTCAAGGCACATAACTTAGTTGCAGGCTCCTCCCTGGCCCGGGTCCTGGTTGAGGCTCATGCAGGGGCAAACCAGTTGACCTGTTTCTCTCACATTGATGTTTCTCTCTGTCTTTGCTGCTCCCTTCCACCCTCCCTAAAAATCAATGGAAAAACATCCTCGGGTGAGGATTAACAAAAAAAACAAAAACAAAAAAGTTCAACTGAAATATAAACAAATTTTAAATTTACTGACACCCAGGTTTATACGGAAGAATATTTTTTTTTTGAAAAGTAGGTTTAAAAGAGAAACAACTGTTTGTTCTATCTACCTTTCCATGAATCTGTTTATAAATTAACTTTTATCACAAAACTGACTGAACTTTAAAAATGAATTTTATTAGTCCTGTGTTTATTTCAGCGTTGTTAATGAAGTTGTACTTCGTTGCTATTCATTTGGCTCAGTGCCTAAGTGAAACATCTGAGCCAGTGGTACAAGTTAATAAGTTATAAATTGTTTCCTGTTAGGCAAATTATGCCAGTTAGGAAAATTAATCCAAAATTCTTAGAATTTATTGTTGAGTAGGATTGAGTAGATGACCTACCTCTAAATCCTTTGGCTATGCTGAGAGTCTAGGATTCCTTACATTTTTTCACTAACTTAACCAAATAAAAAGATTTTTTCTTCACTCTAAATCTTGATCAAGTTCCATATCATAAGAAATACTAAAAATCAAAGAGAAAATTCAAATATGAAATACTTTATGCTTGTAGTAAAATATTCTAATTTAACGTAATGTTGATTTTTTTTTCTTTTTAAGCAATACATTTTTTTTTTAAGTCAATACATTCTTTTTTGTGTAACTTCCCCTGTAGAATTCTGGGATATAATGATTAAAAATACAGTGCAGTTGTATACATTCAAATTCAACCATATTTGTTCAGAGAATAGTAAAATAAAAGTCACAGTTTAAAAATAATTTAATTAAATTTAGATCTCTTGCTGTTCTCAATAAGTTTCTGCTATACATTGTTTGTGCCTCCCATAGTTGGAGCATGCCCTGTGGTTCTAGCACTAGTTAGAAAATTTTCTCACAGCATAGATCCTAAACGTAAGCGTGCTACTTCAGCTGTGTTCTGTTGAAAAAAGAACTACCTGGCTGTGTTGCAAGATAGTGTAATACTGTACTTTATGGATGATTTAAGGCATTCCCAATATAATTTTGAATTTATGTGATTTTTGCTTTTATTGCTATCTTTGGGACTTAACCCTGTGAGTAGTCCTGTTAACCTTGTGAGAAGTAGAATGTCTTAACAAGCTAATCTAAGGAAATTTGTGAATTTAATTGTTTTCCCCCAAATATTTTAGATAGTACTCATACTTTTATATTTTAGCCTTTATATTCTTATATTTGGAACCAACTAATACTGTTGTGAAAATTAGAGTAATTTTACCATTTTGGCTCACTCGTTTCTTTTCTTATAGGGAAGCAATCGTCAGGGTGAAGTTTCTTGGGTGGCTCTTTTATATCTACTACTAGAGGCCCGGTGCACGAAATTCATGCATTTGGGGGTGGGGGATGGTGTTCATCAGCCCGGCCTGCAACCCTCTCACAGTCCAGCAGCCCTCAGGGAATACTGATGGTGTAGCCTTATTGGGAGTGGACCTAAGCCATCAGTCAGACATCCTTAGCGTTGCTACGGAGATGGGAGAGGCTTCCGCCACCGCCACTGCGTTTGCCAACCATGAGCCCAGCTCAGACCTTCTGGCTGAGCAGTGCTCCCACTGTGGGACTGTACTGACCACCAGGGTGCAGCTCCTGCATTGAGCATCTGCCTCCCTGCTGGTCAGTGCGTGTCATAGCAACTGGTTGTTCTGCCGTCCAGTTGATTTGCATATTTGCTTTTTATTATATAAGATGTATATCAGTATGTGCTGTAGTTCTTTTCCTTTTTCTGAAATTCTCATCCTACCTGCATGGCTCACTTTTTTACTTCCTTCAATTCTTTGCTCAGATGTTACTTTAATTTAAAAATTTATCCCTGCCTCCAGCACTTCTAATCCCCATCTTAACCTTGTCCATCTTTTTTTGCATAACATTTACCATCTTGTAACCTATCATATAGTTATTGGTGTGCCAGTGTTTCACAACTAGTTCATTGAGTGTAGTTCTATCATGAATGATGATTGATATTTTTGTTTGTATTAATGAGTAAGATGAAAGTGAAACAATGAAGATGTATGTCAGAATTTTACTCATTTCTCAGTTACCTGAGAGACTGCTTAGCTGAATTGGATAATAGTTTTCAAATAATGGAAGAACATATCCTCAAATTTTTTTAAAATATATTTTATTGGTTTTTTACAGAGAGGAGGAGAGAGGGTTAGAGAGCTAGAAACGTCGATGAGAGAGAAACATCGACCAGATGCCTCTTGCACACCCCCTACTGAGGATGTGCCCACAACCAATGTACATGCCCTTGACCGGAATCGAACCCGGGAACCTCAGTCCGCAGACCGATGCTCTACCACTGAGCCAGACCGGTTTCGGCCATATCCTCAAATTTTTTGTGCTATTCATTATGTAATGGTTATTAACACCACACACTTTTAAGTTTAATCTGCATTATTAACATTTGCGGCATTAGTTTATTAGAGCTAGACAATCACAAAACAGTAAATCAAGCAGTGATTGGTAGTTTTGCCAAGTTCCGTTAAATAAATACTTCAACCATGGCTAATTTTAAGCCTTAACATGAAGTTGCTGAACATGATTTTGTGAAAAGATGTACACTAGCCCAGCATTATGTAGTATTTCTACCACATATATACAAAAATCATAAAATAATCCCAGGAGCATAGTTAATCCTATCTAATAAAAGAGTAACATGCAAATTGACCATCTCTCAACACACAAGATGGCCGCACCCATGTGATCAAATATGGCCACCACAAGATGGCCAGCAGGGAAGGGTAATTGTGGGCAATCAGGCAAGCAGGGGAGGGTAGTTGGGAGAGACCAGGCCTGCAAGAGAAGGCAGTTGAGGGGACCAGGCCTGCCATATATTTAAAAAATATATGATTTTGTGAAAAACATATGATTTTATATAAAAAATTATATATTTTTAAAATCTTTATTCTAGGATATTTTTTCACTTATTTTTTTTAGAGTAAAAGGGAGGGGAGGAGAAATATTGACATGAGAGAGACATATCGATTGTGTGCCTCCCTCATGTGCCTCGGCCACTATCGGGGATTGAACCTGCAACTGAAGTGTGTGCCCTTGAGTGGGAATTGAACCCGTGACCCTCTGTCTGTCGGCTGACATTTTCACCACTGAGAAAAAGGCCTTTAATGGATGTTGGTGGGGACCAGGCCTGCAAGGGAGGGCAGTCGGGGGAGACCAGGCCTGCAAGGGAAGGCAGTTGGGGGGGGACCAGGCCTGCAAGGAAGGGCAGTTGGGGGTAAGGGGACAGGCCTTCAGGGAAGGGCAGTTGAGGTGGACCAGGCCTACAGCAGAGGGCAGTTGCGGGGGACTGGGCCTGCAGGGGAGGGCAGTTAGGAGTGACCGGGCCGGCAGGGGAGGGCAGTTGGGGGGGACTAGCCCACCAGGGGAAGGCAGTTGGAGGCGACCAGGCTGGCAGGGGACAGAAGTTAGGGGTGGAGGCGACCAGGCTGGCAGGGGACAGAAGTTAGGGGTGGAGGCGACCAGGCTGGCAGGGGACAGAAGTTAGGGGTGATTAGGCTGGCAAGGGAGGGCAGTTTGGGGTTACTGGGTTAGCAGGGGAGGGCAGTTAGAGGCAAGCAGACTGGCAGGGGAGCAGTTAGGCATCGATTAGGCTGGCAGAGGAATGGTTAGGGGGTGATTAGGCTGGCAGGCAGAAGTGGTTAGAGGCAATCATGCAGGTGAGCTGTTGGGAGCCAGCAATCCTGGATTGTGAGAGGGATGGTCCTTCTCACAGGGTGGAGAGGATGCAGGCTGCGCTGAGGGAAACACCCCCACCTCCCCATGAATTTCATGCACCGGGCCTCTAGTAGTAAAATAGGAAGTGATAAAGTTTTTAGTGTTTATTACTTTTGTTTTAGAATAACATAAGTTTATATTATTTAAGTTGCTTTTTAAAAATATCTTTTTATTGATTTCAGAGAGGAAAGGAGGAGAGAGAGAGAGAGAGAGAGAGAGAGAGAGAGACAGACAGGCATCAGTGATGAGAGAGAATCATTGAATGGCTGCCTCCTGCACCCCTGCTACTGGAGATTGAGTCCACAACCTGAGCATGTGCCCTTTACCAGAATTGAACACAGAACCCTTCAGTCCACAGGCTGATGCTTTATCCACTGAGCCAAACGAGTTAAAAGCTGTGTTTAACATCCAGTTTGCAAACATGTTGAAAATTTAACAGTTGGATGTTATCACCCGGCACACCACTACTAGTATAAATAACTTGCCTACTTATTTTCTTTCTCCTTCATAGAGGTATGGGTTTTGTTTTGTATTATTTACTGCTGCAAAGCATCATAGACAATAAGTACTTGTTGAAAAATTTTAATTAAAATATTTGCAATCTTTTATATGTAATTTAAAATAATTAATGTAAGCAAATGCCAATACTACGTGCTGAGTAAAATATAAATCTTGCCTTCAAAGAGATGTAAACCTTTTTTCCTTCATTTTTAAATATGAAGTTTTGATCATAACAATAGTATAAAAATCCTTATTTCTCTGAAACATGCTGCTCTGAAAAGAATAGAAAGGCTTTCAAATTTGCCTAGCTGAGAGAAAGATATATGTTCCCTTTTTTTATAAAAAGGAAAAGATAAAGCATATATGCATAGAAAAAGACAAACACACACACACAATTCTGAAGGCTATTTCTGTTTAGTGGGATTACAAGTTATTTGGACTTTTCTGTTTCTCCTGTTCTTTACAAGTAACATCTATTATTTCTGTGATAAAAATTACTTCAAAATCAGCTTAATTGTGATACCAAAATATGGTATCTTAGTTGAAAGAGGAGGAAAGTGAACTATTACAAGTAGAAAATACACTGAAAAAGAGAAGTGAAAAAGCCACAGCATATTTCAAAGGCCTGATTTTCATAGGATTATTTGGGGAAGTATTGGTAGAAGAGGCTGGAAAAAGGTTTAAGTTATAGAAGCTCCCTAATGCCAGAATCACAAATTACACTTTAGGATTTTCAACAGATTTGGAACACAATGGACGATGAATTTTAGGAATATTAATCTGGCATAACTATGTAGGAAGATTAGAGGAAACAGGGCTTAGAGTCTAGAGTTGTTGCAGAAGATGGATGAATTGATTTTTTCTACCAAGGCAATTAGGAACAGAAAGTGGTAGCTGAATGCCAGAGATACTGATACTCCCATCCAGTAGCACCAGTTGTTGACTGGGTATGGATGAATTATGGAAAAATGTCAGAGATGAATCTTTAAGTTTGCTTTTGTCATTTGAAAGTCTTGATGGATATAAAGGTGTTATGTAGAAATAGGAAAGTCTGGAAGAAGAGCTTGCTTAAAAGAAAAGATAAATTTGATTTAAAGATATGAGTTGGAATTGGAAGTACAGAACTAGAATCCATGAAAAAACCAAGGCTAAATATGAACTCTATGGGATATATATATATAGAAAGAGAGAAGGGGAGAATTTATGCTTATAATTAATTTAATCTTAACCTAATTTTTAAAATCTCAGTTTAGTGTGTGAAGTCAAAGAAGGAAAGACACAATTTATGTTGAGTTGCAAACATAATATTGACAGGGATATTTTTAGTTTGTTAATATGGTGAATTACATTTATTTTTGAATGTTAATTGCATTTCTTAGAAAAACTCCATGTGGTCATGATTTATTATCCTTTTTATGTATTGTTTGGTTTGGTTTGATTTGATTTGTTAAAATTTTGTTTAGAATTTTTGCATGTATGTTCACGAGAGATAATTGATCTGTAGCTTACTTTTTAAATAATGTCTTTGTTTGGTTTTGGTATCAGGGTCATGTTAGTTTGAAAGAATAATTTGAGAAATATTCCTTCCTCTTCAGTTTTTTGGGAAGATTTTTGTAGAATTGATATGATTTCTGAGCTTATTTAGCCTGGGAGTTGTCTTTGTAAAAAGATTTTAAACTATAAATTCAGTTTCATTAGGGACTATTCAGGTTATCTATTGCTTCTCTTTTTTTTAATTGCATTTATTGTTGATAATAGTACAGAGGTTCCCCTTGCAAGGAATTTATCTATTTTATCTGAGTTGTTGAATTTTAAACTTGTTTATAGTATTCCCTTATTCTTTCTAATATTTGTAGACTCAGTAATAATGATGCTTCTCTCATTCTTGATATTTGGCCATTTATCTTTTCCTTACCTGATTAGTCTGGATACAGGTTTATCCGTTTTATTAATCTTCTCAAAGAACCAGCTTTTGATTTCCTTTTCTCAATGTTTCTGTTTTCCTACTTTACACTTTCTGCTCTAATCTACTCTTTCCTTTTTTCCTTCTCACTTTGCATTACTTGGTCCCTTTAGTGTCTATAGATGGAAGCTGAAGTCAGTGATTTAGGGAAGATCTTTTTTTCTCTCTAGGCATTTAGTGAAGGGTTTCTTAAGAGTGGCACTATTGACATTGTGATCTGGAGAACTTTTTATTGTGAGGGGCTGTCCTATATATTATAGGCTATTTAGTAGTATCCTTGACCGCTACCCACTAGATACCGATTGCATCCCTTTTAGGTACAACCACGTTTGTCTCCAGATATTGTCAATGTCCCCTGATGGCCACGATTGCCCATAGCCAAGAACCACTGGTTTCATGCAAATTTAGTGCTATAAATTTGTATCATTTCACAAATTTTGATATATTGTGTTTTCATTCTGTTCAAAATACTTTCTAAATTCCCTTTGTTTTCTATTTTCACCCATGAGCTATTTTGAAATGTATTATTTAGTTTCCACATATTTGTTGATTTAACTTCATTGTGGTTAGAGTTCAAACTTTGTATGACTTAAATCCTTTTGTTTTATTTATTATATATTTTTTAAAATCCTTACCCTAGGATATTTTTTTCACTTATTTTTTTAGAGAGGGTAAAAGTGGGGGTGGGAGAAATATCAACATGAGAGAGACACATCTTCAACAGCACGAAGGAAAAAAAAAAGATTTTCTTTCGTGCCATTGAAGCAGCATTTTACTGATAACTTTTTGGTTTCCCATTTGTCTTTCGTTCAGTTGATGTGGCACCTATTTTCCTTCCTTTAAAATCTTCTCCATTGCTTATAAATGATGGGAAATTGTTTGCTGAGCAACGTTTAATCTTTCTGAAAGTTGTTTTTTGAGTTTAACACACAGCTTCGTCCAATAATGCTTGTAATTGTTTTTTGTTTTTTGTTGTTTGTTTTTTTTACCAACTTTATTTATTTATTTATTTATTTTTTAAAATCAATCTTTATTGTTCATATTGTTACAAAGGTTCCTAATTTCTTCCCCCCTCCACCAGGTTCCCACCCCACCCTCCGCCCCCTCCCCATCCCCCATTGTCCTCATCCATAGGTGCAGTTTATGTTCAGTCTCTTCCTTCCTCCCTTTCCCCGATAGTAAATCCCTTTTCAGATAGTAAATCAGTTACTTAGCATTTTCTCATATCAATAATACCTCCACATGCCCAATGATACATTTCACACAAAAGACATTTCCAAATAGGTCAACCAGCCTCATCCAGGCCCCACCCAAGGCACTCACAGATCTACACCCCAGCCCTATACTAACTCAACACATCCAGATCTAAGCCTTCATCACTTGATTCAGCAGACCCTCAAGTTCCCCCAAAAGTTTCCAGCCATGTCTGAGAGGCAGCCGTGGGGCAGGGGCAGGCGAGGAGCGAGCTGTTCCGGGCCTGGCTGCTCCGGGTCTGGCCTCTGTTGCTCTGGTTCGTTCCACAACCAGCTGCTCCGGGTCTGGTTACTGCCGCTCCTGACCTAGTTGCTCCGGGCCTGGACACTCCCAGCCTGGCAGCCGCTGCTCCGGGCCTGGCCGCACCCGACCCGGCTGCTCCGGGCCTGACCGCTCCCATCCTGGCAACCGCTGCTTTGGGCCTGGCCGCACCAGACCTGGCTGCTTCGGGCCTGGCTGCTCCCAGCCTGCAGCCGCTTCTCCGGGCCTGGCCGCACCAGACCCGGCTGCTCCAGACCTGGCCGCTCCCAGCCTGGCAGCTGCTGCTCCGGGCCTGGGCGCACCCGACCCGGCTGCTCCGGGCCTGGCCGCACCAGACCCGGCTGCTCCAGACCTGGCCGCTCCCAGCCTGGCAGCTGCTGCTCCGGGCCTGGCCGCACCTGGCCTGGCCGCACCTGACCCGGCTGCTCCGGGCCTGGCCGCTCCCAGCCTGGCAACCGCTGCTTTGGGCCTGGCCGCACCAGACCTGGCTGCTTCGGGCCTGGCTGCTCCCAGCCTGCAGCCGCTTCTCCGGGCCTGGCCGCACCAGACCCGGCTGCTCCAGACCTGGCCGCTCCCAGCCTGGCAGCTGCTGCTCCGGGCCTGGGCGCACCCGACCCGGCTGCTCCGGGCCTGGCCGCACCAGACCCGGCTGCTCCAGACCTGGCCGCTCCCAGCCTGGCAGCTGCTGCTCCGGGCCTGGCCGCACCTGACCCGGCTGCTCCGGGCCTGGCCTCTCCCAGCCTGGCAGCTGCTGCTCCGGGCCTGGCCGCACCAGACCCGGCTGCTCTGGGCCCGGCTGCCCCGGGCCCGGCTGCTCCGAGTCTGGCCGCTCCCAGCCTGGATGCTCCAGGCTTGGCTACTGCTGTTCTGGACCTGGCTGCTCTGGGCCGGGCTGCTCTGGGCCCAGCTTCTCCGGGCCCAGCTACTCCGGGTCTGGGTGTTCCTGGACTGGCCCCCCCGGGCTTGGCTGCCTCCGCCTCAGGCCTGGCTGCCACTGCCCCAGGTCTGGCTGCTCCAGTGCTGGCCGTTGTTGCTCTAGTTCTGGCTGCTGCTGCTCTGGGGCCTGGCCATTGCTGCTCCTGGCCCGGTTGCCACTGCTTTGTGCCTGGGTACTCTAGGCCTGGCCGCCGCTGTTCCAACATTCTGTCCTTTTTTTATTCTTCCCTTTTTTAAAAAACGCATTTATGTTGCAATGTTGGCTGGTGAGTTGAGTTCTGACTTAGTCTTTGATTTTTCAAGATCTTCTTTGTATTCTTTCTTAAGTAATTTTACTATCTTTTGCTCTCACTTGATTTCTTCACATTGAGAACTTTGGTTTCTTCCTCCTTGTCCTGGGAGCTCAGCAGGTTGGCCTGTGGCACCCCTTTGTTCTCCGCAGGCTCCCGCGCTGCTCCAGCCTGTTGCCGGGGTCGGCGCCGCCCAGGAAGCAGCCCCCGGCCTTGGCTCCGTTGCCCGCACTCAGAGGTCAAAGGCTCAGGGGCACCTCCCCCACCTGGGGGCCCCGTCGCCTGGCTCCCTGCTGGCGCCCGGCTGGCAGGTGTCCGGCAGGGGCTCCTGCTCCCTGTCGCATTCCTCCAGTCTGGAGCTTTTTTTTTTTTTTCTCCTTCCCGCTAGGGGAGTCCAGGATCAGAGTCAACAGACTGTCCTCTGCACACAGTGCTTGCGACTCTGGGGGCTCCGCTTTTCGCCACTCCCCTGGGATTCCGCCTCACAGCCCCGTCTCCCCCTGCCCAAGCCTGGGTCCCCAGGGTCTGGTCCAGGACTGGGGTTCAGAGCAGTCCGGACTGAGGCTCAGCGCCGCCAGAGGCTTTGTTTCTTCCCGCTAGGGTAATCCAGCATCAGAGTCAACATTCAGTCCTCTGCGCGCAATGTGTGCGCGACTCCAGGGGCCCTGCTTTTCGCTGCTCGCTTGGGATTTCGCCTCACAGCCCCGTCTCCCCCGCCGGATCCTGGGTCCCCAGGGTCTGGCTCATAACTGGGGCTCAGCGCTGCCTGTTCGGGGGTTCAGCCCAGGCTAGGGAACGCCAGGCAGCACCCAGCCCTCTCCTCCTCTCCGGCTGCGACCTCTCCGGGCGTGCGTGTGTGCGTGCGAGCGAGCGCGCAGCATGTCTCCCTACCTTAGGCTTTTTTTCAGCTCCTCTGATTTTCCTTCTGGTCTTCTCTTTCCTTCTTGTTGTAGAATTTTCAGTCAGTCGACTACCTGTAGCTCTGGGCGATGTCTACTCAACATTGTAGTTGTATTCCATTGAAATTGTTGTGTGCTGTTGCGGCTAGGTGTCTACCCGAGCAGCCATCTTGGATCCTCTCTCCAATAATGCTTGTAATTGTTGGTCTTCAAACTTTATTGGTTGACTTGGATATTCTTTGTCTTTCACATAGAAATCCTCACTTTTAAAGCATTTAAACCAGCGTTCACAAGTATCTTGAGATGGAGCATGTTCACTATAAGCTTCCCGAAGTATATGATAACTTTTTCTTCAAAATAAAGTAATAAATTAAAACTTCCTGCAAATGCTTTTTTTGGCATGAAATTCAACATTTTTAAGCATAAAAATACCTATGATGTTAACACCTTTAGCAAATTTAACATATGAAGTTTTGAAGCTTATTGTCAATACAACAAAATAGCATACATATAAAATTGCATATAAATCAAAATATGTGTAACTCCAAAGATAATAATTTAATAAAAAATTAAAAATATATATGTGTAACTCCATCTATTGAAAAAATCTGCATTATTAACCGTTATACCTGGTATACCTTTTTATTGATTTTTAAATATTATAATATTTTTTTAATCCTCACCCAAGTATATTTTTCCATTGATTTTTTTGGAGAGAGGGAAAGACAGAGAGGAACATTGATGTGACAGAAACACATTTATTGGTTGCCTCCTGATGCACCTGGACCAGGAAGGAACCAGTACTTTTGACCAGAATCAAACCCGGGACCTTCTGGTCTGCTGACCAACACTCTATCCACTGAGCTAAATCAGCTAGGGCTGCACCTATTTATTTTTTAGTGTGTTTGGCTTAATTCTATTTACTGTATCATAACTCCTATTAAGAACGAAGAGGAGAATAGTAGTAAGAGATCATCACAAGAAAGATTTTATTTATAATGACTAACTATGGTGGCCCTTACCCTTTCTTAAACTTCAAGCTTATACCTCTCTCCACCTGGAAGTTTTATTATTAAGCACTCAAATTCAGCAGTTCAGTTTGCTGAACTCATCTATTCAGTTTGCTGAGGACTAAAACTAAAATTCATATTTGGATTTTGCCCTCTTCCTCACCTTTCATAATCAGTCATCAGTTCCTGCTACAGACAGTCCTCTGGTTACATGGGAATCGACGCATGTCGTTTTGTGGTTACATCGCCATCTCCCATTTATTTATTTTTTTTAAAAAGTTTCACCATTTCGACGGATGTACATATGTGCTTTATGTTTTTTACTATTTACTGTATTTACCACAAGTAAATGTCAGGAATTATCTTTCTTTTAATTTTTTTACTGTTTGACTACATTACCGCTGTGTATGTGCGCCATGTGAGTGAATTAGGTACTTACAGAGGTGGGTTCCCACTTATGGCAAAAATCACATTACGTTGTGCCCGCAGGAACTGATCTCTGACATAACCCTGTTTGACTACATTACCGCTGTGTATGTGCGCCATGTGAGTGAATTAGGTACTTACAGAGGTGGGTTCCCACTTATGGCAAAAATCACATTACATTGTGCCCGCAGGAACTGATCTCTGACATAACCCGAGGACCTACTGTATTGGCTTTTCCCACAAAGAATTCTGCTGGCCAAAGCAAAGCTGAATTTATTAAACTGACGGCAGCAAGGGAGAAAGCCATTTTGACAGAGTCTGGTAGGTAGAAGTTAGGAAAGGGTATTTCTCGGGTCTTTAAATATGGACTCACATGGTTTAAGGCAGGAGCTTCAAAGTGGAGAACTGCTTGGGATGGACATAGTATTTAGAATTAGTAGACACAACAAGGAAAGAGTCTTGAAGCAATCTATTGTCCTGCCAGGAGGGCTGTTTGCCCTGATGTATACATTGTTCGCCCAGATAAATTAGTTCATAAGAATGTCCCCAAGCAAACAGTGAAGCTGATTATTGGTTTATAGTCTTATCCTGGGATTTTACTTAATTCTCACTGCTACTCTTATTTTCTAAACTTTCCTAAAATCTCCCTGTTCTCCTACCACCACTGCCCTAGTTCATTCAGTTTGTTGTCATAACTTGCCCCAACTATTTTAAAAGTCTCCCAACTCATCTGCTGCCCTTTCCCCTTCAGATTTGTTTTCCACACTGACACCCGAGTAATCTAATCTAATCTGACTGTGTCACTGGTGTGTTTTAGTGACTTCTGATTGTCATAGGATAAAAATCAAGACCCGATCCTTCAACCTCATTTCTGTGCTTCTCTTCTTGCATTGCTGCCTAGTGTTTGATTTCCTTCATTTGTGCTTTTGTTGATGGTGTTGCCTCTATCTGAATTATCTTTTCCTTCCCACTCCCCAATGTATGTGTCTAACTTTTGTTCTTCCTTTAAAACTTAGCTAAGTCAATATTCGCTAGAGCAAGCATGTCAAACTCACCAGCAGCATGCATGCAGTCCGCCGGCCACAAGTTTCATGTGCTTGCTGAGTAAATGTAACCTGAACCTAGACTGTGCTTCCAGAACATACTCTGTATAGTGCTATTATTATAGTCACTATACTATAGTGTGCAGAAATCAACATTTTATGAGGGGAGGTAGTCACCTAAAAGCAAGAAGGCAAGTTAAGTTGTCTTATGGATTTCTCTACCCATCAGCATTAACAGTAGGGAGCAGCACATAGCAAACATTGAAACAATTTTTACTGACCCAAACAGGTTGGGTCAGAGGGAGAGGACTTAAGGGATGGGAGGTAAAAGGTGATGATTTAACTTTAAATAAATGTATTTGAGGCAACATCAGTGTGCTCACATATAGAAATTTGAGTAAAAGAGCAAGACTTAGAAGTATGATGGGGAAATGGAACTTCCATTTGACCCAGTAATTCCACATCTAGGAATATATCCAAAGAAAACAGAAACACTAATCAGAAAGGATATATGCACCCCTATGTTCATAGCAGCACAATTTACAATAGCTAAGGTTTGGAAACAGTCTAAGTGCCCATCAACAGGTGAGTGGATTAGAAAACTGTGGTACATTACACAATGGAATACTATGCTGCGGTTAAAAAGAAGAAATTCTTACCATTTGCAACAGCATTGATGGAACTGGAGAGCATTATGCTAAGCAAAATAAGCCAGTCAGAGAAAGATAAATATCTCATCATCTCATTTGTGGAATATAATGAACAATACAAACTGATGAACCAAAATAGATCCAGACTCAGAGAAGCATTGGACAGTCCAACCTATGAGAGAAGGCAGGGGTTGAAGGGGGTAAGAGATCAGGACTTATATGCATGCATATGGGCATAAGCAATGGACACAGACAGTAGTGGGGTGAGGGCATGTTCTGGAGGGTGGGGGCTGCAGGGGAGAGGTCAGTGGGGGAAAGGGGAGACTTATATAATACTTTAAACAATAAAGAATTTTTAAAAAAAGTATGATGGGAAATCATAATTGGAATATAGGATGTGTGTGTGTGTGTGTGTGTGTGTATATATATATATTTAAAAATATATTTTATTGATTTTTTACAGAGAGGAAGGGAGAGGGATAGAGAGCTAGAAACATAGATGAGAGAGAAACATCGACCAGCCGCCTCCTGCATACCCCTACCAGGAATGTGCCTGCAAGCAAGGTGCATGCCCTTGACCGGAATTGAACCTGAGACCTTTCAGTATGCAGGCCAATGCTCTATCCACTGAGCCAAACCGGTTTCAGCTAGATATTTTTCTTTAAGGGAAGTTGTCAAAGTGGTTTCTTTGTCAATGGGAAGTTGGCCTGCTATTCCCTCTGCAGTGTCTTCCAACACTGATGATTCCCTGGTCTTCTATGTCTACATCTACCCTACCTAGTAAATACCATCTAATTTGATGGAGGTCTATTTTATCTTTTAGTTTCTTCAACTTTATAGTACAGAATGAGTGATCTACTTAAAGGCAGAGGATTGAACTACCTTTTGTCATATATATGACAGGCACTGTGTTAGGATGTAGGGGTACTATTCAAACAAAATATAGTCTACTACTAAGGAAATAGAAAGTTGCTAAAAGATTTGGTGAATACAGTAATAGAAGTAAGCAGTAGGTGTTCATGGGAATCATATGAAATGGAAGGACCTACCCCAGGCCAGGTAGGGGCTTGTCAGAAAAAAATGCTAGCTTCCTTGAAGACTCCTGAACTGACTTTAAAAGATGATGATTAGACTTATACCAGAGGCAAACAGGGGAAGGTCTTTCTAGGCACGGGAGGAACATATACGAAAGTTCTGAAAGAGGGCCTGCCTTGTTTGGAGACTTGTACTTTAGTATGGCTGGAGCTTAGCATGTGAATGGGGACTGCTGAAAAGATTGGTGAGTGAAACCAAATGAAAAGGACTGTGTTTGGCCTGCTTAGGAATTTGGGCTTCAAAGTGGAGTGAAGCAATTGAAATTTTAAGCAGAGTAATTGCGTGGTCAGATTTGTTTTAGAAAGCACTCTGGCAGTAGTCAGGAGGACAAAGTGGAATGGACTTATCTTGGAAGCAAAAAGACCATTAAGTGAAAGGCTTTTGAAATAATTTAAGCAAAAATGTCTAAGGCTAGTGGAACTCATGTGGTGGTGGTTGGGGGATCAATTAAAGATATACTGAGGAGGTAACATCAGTGGGGTCACTGGTCAGAGAAAGGGTGATTGCAGTGATGCCTCTTGGGTGTCTGGCCTGACTAACTCTGTAGGAGGGTAGTCTGTTTTGCTAAGAGAAAAAAAATTAAGAAGAAAGGATTCATGTAGTCACAAGATTCTTAGAGTGCCAATTTGAGCAAGGGATATGGGTGTTTTTCATTTTCTTGTATTTTTATATATTTTTAAAATGTGATATGAAAGAGTATAACAGGATGTATAATCAAGGAAGCTTATGTAATTCTTTTTGGAGTCTGTTCAAGTAGACTCTCATTTATCTTAGTTTAGAAATGAGTGATCTACTTCAAGGCAGAGGATTAGACTACCTTTTGTCCAGCCCTTTGATTATTTAACATCTATCTCCTGAACTCTGTGAATCAGTTTTTAATTGATAAATAATAAATTTATTTTTTAAAAATCCAGAGGTTTTTTTTACATTGCCATTTATCTGTCAGACTTTTTACCTTTTGAGAAGATATGTGGTAAGATTGACTTGTCTGTGTAAAATAGCTAATTTGATAATAGTTCTCCTGTGGCATTATGCATTTTAAAATACAAAATGACTTTCCACAGAATGCAAACTTTGATTTTCAAGTCTTTCAGTGGTGTCACATGGGAATCAATGTTCAATCTCTTGCTATTTAACACTTCTGACAAAGAGGATGTTTCATTTATATAGCTTTGTCACTCATTTTCTCAAGTTAAGATTTCTTTTAGTCTGTGAGGTGCTTCAAATAATGAGCAGTGCAACTTAATAAAAAAATTGGAGTTATTGATTTTATTTTTTATTTTATTTTTAAAAAATATTTTTATTGATTTCAGAGATGAAGGGAGGAGAGAGAGTAGAAATATCAATGATGAGAGAGAATCATTGATTGGCTGTCTCCTGCACACCCCATACTGGGGATCGAGCCCGCAACCCGGGGATATGTCCTTGACCAAAATTGAACCCAGGACCCTGAGTCTGCAGGCTGACACTCTATTCACTGAGCCAAACCGGCTAGGGCTGGAGGTATTGATTTTAGATTTTGATTTGCTCTGTAAAGGGACACTCATTATGTTTATTCATTGGTTCTTTTTTTTTTTTTTTCTCCTTCTTTAAAAAAATATATATTTTATTGATTTTTTACAGAGAGGAAAGGAGAGGGATAGAGAATTAGAAACATCGATGAGAGAGAAACATCAGCTGCCTCCTGCATACCTGCCACTGGGGATATGCCCTTGACCGGAATTGAACCTTGGACCCTTCAGTGCACAGGCCAACGTTCCATCCACTGAGCCAAACCGGTTAGGGCTATTCATTGGTTCTTGAATGTTCTGTTATTATCAGTTAGGTCTTCCTTCCTTCTCTCAGTTTTGTGATTTCTGTTGCACCTAGAAAAGCAGTAGAGAAGTGCCTCTTTCAATAACAAAACAAAAAACTGACTATAGTTTAATATTTTTTAACTTACAGAGTTAATGATGAGACTTGGGCTACTTCATTAACTCATGCTCGATCTCAGTAGAGGGGCATGAGGAGGCAACTGATGAGTGATTCTCTTGGGCTACGTTCATATCTGTAATGATTATAGATATGAAAGTACATTCTGATATCATATTGCTTGTAAGAAATTTCTTCTTTAGAATAATTTTATCCTAGTAGAACTTTTTCTTTAAACATATTTAAAAGAAACCTTATTTTATTCCTTTTTGTAAAACACCTTTCTATAAAATGGTGACTGTAATCCCCGCTTTGCTTAGTGTCTTCAATAGTAAGCCAAAAAAGTCCTCATATTTCAATGTTTTAGACTGAATTTTTTTCCTAATAAGTATAAAAGTTTTCAGAAATTTTTAACAGTTTATAGTTTGGCCTACATGTACAAATTTTCATTTTTAGGAGTCAGAATGGATTTGAGAGGTAGACCAATAGGGATATATTCATTAAGTTATTATAATTAAAGTCTCAGGATAACATCTGTGCAAATCGGGGGTAATGGAAAGATATGTACACATATAATACCTTAATTAAAAAAGATAGGAAAATAAATAAATAAATAAAAATGAAAAAACAAACAACAAAAAAACAAAAAAAAATCTGTACAAATCCTAAAAGGTTATTATTGTTTTTACAAGATTAGTATTCTAATTGTCTTCAAAATGTGAAATGATTTGTTTGAACTTAGTATCAAAGGAAGTATAATAATTGCTCATTTCCCCCCAAACCAAAATCTTTACTTTGGTACATTAGTTTTTCATTAATATTGCAAACCAAAATGTAAATACATGAGAAGGTAATAATTTTTCATATTTCTTTAACTATGTCTGCAGGTTGTAAAAATTAAAATGAACAAACTACGGCAAAGTTTTAGGAGAAAGAAAGATGTTTATATTCCAGAGGCCAGTCGCCCACATCAGTGGCAAACAGATGAAGAAGGGGTTCGTACCGGAAAATGTAGCTTCCCAGTTAAGGTAAAAGATCACGTTTCTATAAATGTATGTGTAGAAAGAATGGGCAGTGTATTATATGTGAAGTCCCTCACAAAACTAATATCTTCATATTCTGCTTCAGTAATAGATTTAATAAAACAGGTTAAAATTGGTGATTTTTCTCTTTATATTTAAACTAGAGGCCCGATGCACGGATTCATGCACCAGGGGGGTCCTTTGGCCTGGCCTGCGGGGATTAGGCCAAAACCAGCTCTCCAACATTCCCCAAGGGGTCCCAGATTGTGAGAGGGTGATTCTCAGGTGATGCAGCCTGGAATCAAGCTCCCTCCTCTCTGGTTCTGGGTGTGTCACCCGAGAACTGCAGCTGCCAAGTCACCACAGCTCTGCAGCTCCTGCATTGGAGCATCTGCCCCCTGGTGGTCGGTGTGCATCATACCTACTGGTCAGTCGGTCAAACAGTTGGCCGGTTGCTTAGACTTTTATTTATATATATTTATATTTATATTTATATTTATATTTATATTTATATTATATATATATATATATATATATATATATATATATATATATATATATATATATATATATATATATATATAGACTAGAGGCCCAGTGTATGAAATTTGTGCACGGGGGGGAGGGGTGTAGGGGGGAGAGGTCCCTTATCCTGACCTGTGCCCTCTCGCAATTTGGGACCTCTCATTAGGGTCCCTAGGCCTGGCCAGTGATCACGCCAATTGGGGCTTTCCCTCCCCCAGCTGCTGGCAGCTAGACCTACCCCCACTGTTGCCACTGCTTGCCATCTGTGCGGCATTGTGCCCCCCTCCCCTGCTACTGTTCTCCTCCCTCTGCAGGCCACAGGAGTGGGTGTGATTGCTTGGCTGGCCTGGGCCTCTCTCTGAGGGCGATTGCTGGCTGGCCCCGCATACCTGCCATGGCATCGCTGGCCGGTGGCCTGGTCCTCCCTCCCCCCTATCAATTGCCTGGCCAGCTGGTGGCCTGGGCCTCCCTCTTTGGGGCAATCTATTGCAGAGCCTCCCTCCCCTCTATCAATTGCCATGCAGAGGGTGGCCTGGGCCTCCTTCTGCAGGGTGATCATGGGGCAGTGGCAGGGCTCCCTGACCAATTGTATCACACCCGAATTGGCTGACCTGGCGCCAGTGCCTGTCATAGTGTGGTCGTCTGCACTGTCGTTCTGCTGTTTGGTCATTTGATCAATTTGCATATTACACTTTTATTATTATAGATTACTATAGACTAGATGCCCAGTGCACGAAATTCGTGCACGGGGGGCCCTCAGCCCAACCTGCACCCTCTACAATCTAGGAGCTCTCAGGGGATGTCCTACTGAGGGCTTAGGCCCACTCCCCATGGTTCTCTGCTCTTTGTGGGCCTGGAGGTTTTGCTGCAGCCATGGAGATGAAGCCCCCATGCCCTGCTCTCCACTCTGCCTGCCTCGCCATGTGCCATGGAAAGGAAGCCCCAATGTCCTGCAGTGTGCTCTGTCTGCCAGGCCCTGGGGCTTCGCCGACACACTAAGGAAGCCCCCAAACCCTGCTGTCTGGGCTCTGTCTGCCATGTCTGAGGACTTCCCCACCACTGCCATGCTAAGGAAGCCCCCAAGCCCTGCTGTCCTGGCTCTGTCTGCTGGGCCTGGGGGTGTTCCCGCCGCCTCTGTGCTAAGGAAGCCTCCAAGCCCTGCTGTCCGGGCTCTGTCTGCTGCGCTAACTACCGTCCAGGCTCTGACTGCCCTGTGTGGGGCGGATCAAAAACGTCATGCAGAATGATTAAACATTTAGATTGAATTTAGGAGGAAGAAGAGGTTGCTTTATTCAACACATTTAGAATTGGCAATCATCTTTATATACGAAAATAAATAAAAACTGTAAATGTGGGAAATCAATACATTTTTTGCTGCGATTGTTTCTGCAGATGATATCTATATGAAAAACCGAAGAGAATCAACCAAAAAAATGTTTCAAAGGATAGGAAATTGCAGGGTTTTAGGCTACTTATAAGATATACTAAAATCAATAGATAGAAAAACCACTTAGTTTAGTTAGAAAATATATGGGTCTTCTGATTCTGGCAGAATGTAGAATAACCTAACATAGAAATACTACCAATATAAATATCTAGAAATGCTGAATACATTTTCAAACTAAGTTTTTCTCTTAAAATACAGCAGCCATTCAATACAGATATCTTCAGTTACCAGAAGTTAAGAAGGAATTTGGAAGCTGATGGGCACATGCCTGGGCTGTGGGCTCAATCCCCAGTAGGGGTTGTGTAGAATGCAGCCAATCAATGATTCTCATCGATGTTTGTGGGCTTTTTGTTTTGTTTTTTTGTGTGTTTTTTTTTAATCTTCTATTGGTTTCAGAGAGGAATGGGGAGAGAGAAACACCAATGATGGGATAGAATAATTGATTGACTGCCTCCTCCAAGCCCCCCACTGGGGATCGAGCTGCAACCTGGGCATGTGCCCCTGACCAGAATCGCACCGGAGATCCTTTAGTCTGCAGGCTGACGCTCTATCCACTGAGCCAAACCGGTTAGGGCTCATTGATGTTTCTACCTCTCCCTCTCCCGTCCTCTCTGATATCAATTAAAAATATATATTAAAGGCCGAAACCGGTTTGGCTCAATGGATAGAACGTCGGCTTGGGGACTGAAAGGTCCCGGGTTCGATTCGGGTCAAGGGCATGTACCTTGGTTGCGGGCATATCCCCAGTAGGGGGTGTGCAAGAGGCAGCTGATTGATGACACTCTCATCGATGTTTCTAACTCTCTATCTCTCTCCCTTCCTCTCTGTACAAAATCAATAAAATATATTTTAAAAAAATATATATATATATATTAAAAATAATAATAACAAATTAGCCCTGGCCAGTGTTGTTCAGTTGGTTGGAGCATCGGCCTGCACAGCTGCGATTGGTTCAATTCCTGGTCAAGGACCCATACCTAGATTGTAGGTTTGATCCCAGGCGGGACACATGTGGGAAGCAACCGATTGATGTGTCTCTTATCATAGTTTCTCTTTCTTCTCCCCTCCCTTCCACTCTCTAAAAATCAATGGGAAAATATCCTCAGCTGAGGATTAATTAAAAAATTAAAAATTAAAAAAAACAGACAGTACATATGCCAAGAATGAAGATATCAGAATTTCTTAAAATGTCAGAACAGTGATGCAGACTGCTCAGTTGCTGAGGTTATATTCTTTCCCAGTATTTAATTTTCTTTTTTCCTTGGACCAAGAAATTAAGAATATACTATTGGGCTTTGAAAAAAGCAACATGTCAACTGAACATGAAGAAATACTTTCTAAAGCTTAATTCAACTAGAGTTAATTTAAAAGTTCATTCATCACTAACTTATAAACAGAAAAATACAGCTTTCCAGAATTTGAGTGTAATATGCCTGTCACTGTAGCATCTGACTGATGAAACAGTAGTATTCAGTGACAAAGTACTCTATTATTTCTGGGTGTGAGTCCGATCTAACCATCTAGAACTAGTTGACAGAACCACCACATCTTACTGGACAGGGCCCAAGCCCAGAGCGGGCTGCCTTGGGCAGACTGGTGGTGTGTGGGTCCTTACCTTTGTACAGGAAAGATGTCACAACACAAATCCAGGTGATGGTGAAAGTACATTTATTAAAGCTGAGGACAGTGAAACAAGGAAGGGCTTAGGACAGAAGACTAGGCGGGGCTGCTTTGGCTCTCAGGGGAAAGAAGTTAGCACAGGCGGGGCTGCTGTCAGCTCACGGGAGAGTCAGCAAAAAGGGACCTTGGAAACCGGGTCAGAGGATTAGCCCCGGACAGCTCCAGGAGGAGAAAGGGAAAGGCGTGGCCTACGGAGAAGTGTGCTGGGACCTTTGTCTTGAGGGTTTTAAAGGCTGGGAGTTTAGGGTGGTCTTAGGGGAGATCTCAATAGAATATTCATCACTTTCCAGGTGTGCCCTCTTAGGGTTGTGGTCTCCACTGATTGGTCAGTGCCAGGGCATGGAGTCATTACTGGTCTTGGAGTCACCTGCCTGGTTTTGCTGCTTTTCTTGGCCTGGAGCTGAAAATATAACTGAGGCCTAGATATCTCTAGGGAGGAAAGGTCAGGAGGGTTTGGACCGAATGACCAGCTGTGGAAGAAAAGGCCGCCCTGGGTGGAAGATCCAGCACCAGTTCTGCCTGTGGCTAGGCACCTGGGGCTTTCCACCCTGGTGACCTGTATCTGCTGTAAATTGCTTAGCCAGTTTGTTCAGCCATCGACTTGCTTTCTCTATTCCACTTGCCAAAGAATTGTCCTAGCTTTTTACTATCGTGCCTCACAAACTATTTTATTGATTTTCCACAGAGAGGAAGGAAGAGGGATAGAGAGCTAGAAACGTCAATGAGAGAGAAACATTGACCAGCTGCCTCCTGCACACCCCCTGCCGGGGATGTGCCCACAACCACTGTACATGCCCCTGACCGGAATCGAACCTGGGACCTTTCAGTCCGCAGACCTACGCTCTACCACTGAGCCAAACCGGTTTTGGCCAAACATCACATTTTTTTTTTTTTAATATATTTTATTGATTTTGTACAGAGAGGAAGGGAGAGAGATAGAGAGCCAGAAACATCGATGAGAGAGAGTCATCGATCAGCTGCCTCTTGCACACCCCCTACTGGGGATATGCCCGCAACCAAGGTACATGCCCTTGACCGGAATCGAACCTGGGACCCTTCAGTCCCCAAGCCGACGCTCTATCCATTGAGCCAAACTGGTCCCGGCCAAACATCACATTTTTAACAGCCTGTAATATTAAATTATTTTTTCCCCCCAATTTAATAGTAAAAAAGAGATAAACAAAGATGACTAAATGTGGAATATGTCTTAAAGCTCATGCTATCTCTTATTGAGCCAAAATTGTTAAAGCTAGCACTACTTAAATACCATCTTCAGCTGAAGACAGATGAAGGTGTTGCAGGTGGGGTGTCGATTAAGGGAGGGAAAAAAACACTATAAATGGGTAAGGTTGTTAGCGGATTTAAATCTTTTGTCTTCAAAAAAAAAAAATCTTTTGTCTTCAGAATTAATAAGTTTCTAGAGATAAGTTTATTCTTCTCTTCCAGGGGTAGCAGGGAGACACCCTTCGAAATGGAGAGTTCCCTTACAAAGGGAAAGGTCTCCAAAGAATAACTTCTGCTTGGATTTCAGAGCTTCTCCATGGAATGCTGTTACTTAAAATTGCCAGCCTAAAATAATCCTTATGCCAGAGAGATATTCTGGGGTGACAAAAATGTGTTCCCCTACAGCTGCCAGGCTGCAAACCCATACAGTCTATTCCTGCCCTGAATTCTGGAGGCAGTTATAGCACAGTGGTATTTGTGTAATGTGTTGCATTAGGATGTTAAGACAGCTAGATGTCACTTGGCAATAAGAATTCTTCAGCTCCGTTTTAATCTTATTTAAGCACTGTTGTATATGCGGTTGTCTTTACTAAAAGGTCGCTATTCAGGACTTGATTGTATATCTTCTTGGATTTTATATGATTCAGATTTGCCTTAAAGAGATTATACTCTTTCATCTTAGAACTATATATAATGCATATTTACTGTGTCAATGTAGAGACTATCCAAACATGTAGAGAATTTTTTATAAGTTTATTTGTAGCAAACTGACTGCATGCCAGAAGTAAGATCGCAAATGCTGCAGAGAAAAATGCTTCCCAGAATGACAGTTTCCAGTTTCTATTGATACTTAATTTGGAATTAAGGGGCAGGGAACTACTCAGTAAACATAGCAAAAGCCCTAACTTTTTTCTTCTATTTACAGTACCTTGGCCATGTAGAAGTTGATGAATCAAGAGGAATGCACATCTGTGAGGATGCTGTAAAAAGATTGAAAGCTGTATGTATTTGATGGTTGCCAGTATTGGTCCATATGCTGTAAATATTCTCGTAAAAGATTTTGCTCATAAATTTTAGTGACCCATGATCGGCTTTTTAGGAAAAAATAGAAGATGGAGATATCTGTGTTAGAAGGACTTATTAATTGGACTGCTACTCCCAAATTTCCTTTTGTATACCCCTCAAACATAATATATCACTCTGCTTCTTGCACAAACTTCAGCATATTTGATAAATAATGTTTTCTCTCCTGTTATGCCATAGAACACATCCTAGGCACCTGCCTGTATATTTAATAAAAGGAGAAAATGGGATCAGAGTTCATAAAGGTTCAGATTAAAGTGTTTATTTCATATTTTGGATAGATTTGAAGAATGTTTCATAAACTCTGACAGCCCTCTTCACAACCTCCTCCTCTCCAGTGTTTGGCCTCCTCCACCCTCAGCCCTTGCTCTTAAAGCTTTAAGCATGCCTTTGCCCCATATAGCATTAAATACTTGTTGCTTTGGATTTGCTGGTATAGTGGGCTGCCTTGAGTTTGGCTACTAATGAGTGCTTTTTTTCAGTTTACTTAATAATCAAAACTTTTCTGCTTCTTGATACATTCTGTAGGACCTTTTTTTTTTTTTTTTTTTTAATAATTCCTCAATATAAAAGATATAAAATCAAGGGAGCAAGTATTCAGAGAAATGAATTATATCTTGGAAGAAATGCCTGAATCTGTTGTAGAAGGAAAAGGAAGAGAAAAATAACTGATTATACTATGCAAAGAACTAAAATAAAAAAAATCAATGCAGATACAATATATACTATACACATATCTTTACCTCAGATTACCACAGGTGCATGCAGGAGGCAAAGGGTATGTTTACATACCCTTTACCTTAGACTTAGATTTTGGTCATTTAAATTCTTAAATGATTGAAGCCCTTCCTAGTCTTTCTGTGCTCTCCTATTACCATAATATTAAAGAGACTTATATCCATGTGTTATGGTACATGAAACTATAATTTATAGACTTTCTATGTCCACCTGAATATATATTTCTCAGTTAAATACAGCTTCAGAAAATGTAATTTTTCAAGAAATATAAATTCAATCTCTTTAACAGAATTTTAAGTTCACTAGAAAAAATAAGATGTTTAGCTAAGAAGTTTTGTTTTTTTAATATATTTTATTGATTTTTTTTTTTTTTTTTTACAGAGAGGAAGGGAGAGGGATAGAAAGTTAGAAACATTAATGATGAGAGAGAAACATCGATCAGCTGCCTCCTGCACACCCCCTAATGGGGATGTGCCCGCAACCAAGGTACATGCCCTTGACTGGAATTGAACCTGGGACCTTCCAGTCCGCAGGCTGATGCTCTATGCACTGAGCCAAACCAGTTTCGGCAGAACAGTTGAATGTTCTGCAATGATTTGTCTTACAGTTGTTTAAGGAATTATTTTTAATTATTTTTTTTAATCCTCACTGGAGGTTATTTTGCCATTGATTTTAGAGAGAATGGAAGAGAAACGGAAAGACAGAATTATCGTTGTGAGAGAAACACATCGGTTGCCTTCTGCACATGCTCTGAGCAGAGCCCTGCTAGGGAGGAGCCTGCAACCAAGTTACGTGCCCTTGATCAGAATTGAACCCAGGGCCCTTCAGTCCAAAGGCCGATGCTCTATCCACTGAGCCAAACCAGCTACAGCTAAAGAGCATTTAAAACATCATATAAACTACTGACTGAAAGCAATAGACAAATCGGTGAACAGACTAGATGGACCTGAAACAAACTATAAGTAGTTATTAAAGTCTTATAACTTTGTTTTTAAAATAATTCTTTATTGTTGAAAGTATTACGTATGTTTCCCTTCCCCCCTCTCCCCATTGGCTCCCTCCAACCCCCTCTGTCTTATAACTTCTATAGCTTACAGTTAGAAGGTCACTGTGGAATGAACCTTTAGAAAGTCTTTTAACTCAGAGTACAGCTTCAGGTTCACTTTCTAAATGAGGAAAATCTAAGGATGGTTTAAATTTGACCAGAAGGTATTAAGTTGTTTAGTGAGTAGTTTCGAGTAGTTAACCCTCTTAACTGTCTTAGGTTTTTTAAAAAGCAAGTCAGAGAAAGACAAGTACCATATGATTTTACTCATGAGTGGAATCTAAGGAGCAAACTGAACTAACAAGCAAAATAAAGGCAGATTCATAGATGGGAGAGCAAGCTGCCTGGGAGGTAGAGGTGGGCTGGGAGGGTGGAGGGATTGAGTAATAATGAAAAAAAAAGAGGGAGAGAAGTCATGGACGTAGACAACAGGTGGTGATTGCAGGGGATAGGGGGAGTGAGTTGAGTGGAGATGGAGGGATAGATGGTGATGGAAAAAAAGAGAAAACCCTTATTTTAAAATAGAAACATCTGTTTATTATATAGGTAGTAAATTTTATTATTTAAAATACAAATCAACAAAAACAGTACATAAAATCTCTTGCAATCCCAGAGATAGTCACTATTTACCATTGAGTTTTAAAACTAATTTTTGAGTTGAGTGAATGTTTTTATTTTATTTTTCCTTTTTATTTTCTTAACCAAGAAGATGATAAACTATAAGCATGATTATTTGAGTGCAGGACTATTTAGATTATAAAATTTAGTGAGTTTTTATTTTCACCAGAAATAGGAACCAAATTTGTCACACAAAAAAATTATACCTATACTTAAAACAGTGTCTGGCACACAGTAGCCACTCAAAATATATTTCTGGAATGAATATATAGAAAACAATTCAGTCCTCAATATGTGGTCAAATTGAATCTCATAATAATCACCATAACCATAATTACATTTCATGTTTTTAAATCCTTTTACATAACTCTAAAAGACCCTTATTTCCCTGTGGTATTTGTTTTTAAGATTTTTTAATTGGTTTTTGGAGAGAGGAAATGAGAAGGAGAGAGAGATAAAAACATCAATGATAAGATAGAATCATTGATTGGCTGCCTCCTACACACCCCTTACAGGGGATCAAGCCTACAACCCAGGCATGTGCCCTAACCTGGGATCAAACCATGACCTCGTGCTTCATAGGTCATGCTCAACCACTGAGCCGGGCCATTTCTGAACTTTCCATTCAAGAAATTCTTTGAAAATTTTCAGACCAACCCTATCCAGGAGACTTGTAGCAAATGCTGTTTATAATTTTACATAGGGAACATGTAATTTTAAAAGACAAGATGAAAGTTTTAGTTAACTGATGTCGATTTCCTATTTATTGTACTCAGTCTTCCCCCTTGTGTAAATACTCTAACACTGTACTGAGAAGGTTGCAAAAAGTTGAAAGTCTTCAGTTTGTTGTTCTTCTTAGATCATATTAATTACAAAAATTTATGACTTTGTCTTCTTTTCATATTTTTGCTATGCAGAAATTCTAATCACCTCTCTCCCTAACATTGATCCTAACAAACATCTGTAATCAAATATACCAGATGCTTATGTTATGCCAAAAGTTATATCTCTTGAGGTGTTTCTGTTTACTTTTATAGATCATAAAGCTTCCTCATAGAATTTCAAATAAACACAAGCAAATATAAAAGTGTACAATCTAAAGATTAAAGAAAAATAACATATCTAGTTTGAATGTCAGGTACTTAAAATTTGAAGAATGATATAGCTTAGCTGTACCAGTTAAGTGGCAAAACAGTCATCTTAAACTTATCACCTAAATGATCTTTAAAATAAAAATCTAACCTTCTGGTGCTTTTTAAATTTATGGGAAATTAAGGAAGCAGGATAGTTTGCAAGTATAGTTTTCTTTTTTCTTTTTTTTTTAAATTAATTGTAGTTTTCTTTTTTCTTGAAGTAGCTCTTTAACATTTAGGATTATTTTAACTTCAATTAGAAGTTATTTGCAAACTTAACATTCTCAAATGAAGAGATACTAAAATAAAATAGTATTTTAAACATGCTTCTCAGAGCCTAAACATGTTTTGTTTTTTACTTTGTGTACATAAAGTTAGTTAATAGCTATTTTTAACTCATTTACTTTGTGATATAATTTCACAAATTAATCACTTAGAGATTTAGATTGTATGGGATTTGTCTATGGATAATCTATTGTTCATTTTCAGTGTTTTTATGTCATAGTGCTAGATGACGAGTAATGTAATTTATCAATCTATTCCGTAAAAAATCTATCAGGTCTTTGATTATATTGCTTGACAGTAATCCAAAGTGCCCTTCCATTTAAAAGGTCTTTTCTTCCCATTGTCTCTGTAAATGTGTCTCCCTCTGTCTTGGTTTTAGACTAGTTTCATTATACTATCAGTTTCTAATATGTTGATTTTTTTTTATTCACTATTTGACATATTTTTTCATAATATATTTTTTTGTTTTAGCAGGTAAAAGAATCATAACTTAATTGTTTAAAAAATATATTCTCTAATAACTATCTTTTTATGCATTTTGCACGTAAACTTTTTTCATTAACACCTGAGATCTTTTATAAAAAGAAGTCAGACTCCATGTTTAACAAGTGCTTTTCTGGAAGCTAAATTAAATATTAATGAATCTCTTTCCCTTACCTCACTATCCTTAAGAATGGTGAATCTGTTAACTTTGGCTGCATCCTTAAAAGCTGATGGTTGCTCACAGTCTAACAAAACTAAGGTCATCAAACTTGGCAGCAGAGATAAAATGTCAGTCTTGTGATAACTACCCCAAATACTTCATTATTTTTTTAGCTTAAGTTTAAAACATTTATAGAAATATTTGATACTACTTATCATTTTCAAAACTTAGGGAGCAAGCAAACTGTGTTTGAAAGACTTTATAAATTGTCTGAGAGTCAAATTTTAGAAAGTTGTCTTTTTCTAGATATTTGTCCATCATTAAAAACTGATCATAAAAAGTAAAGGCTTAAATTATAATTCAACAAAATCTAGAAAATGTAAAGAAACTTAAGCTAGCTTGGGCGAATTCGAATCCATCTTTGCATAAATTCAGATTTTAAATGGTGGTCAGTTTTAAAGTTTGTATATACTTAAAAATTGGTGCTGAGACCATAAGCAGCTATTTTTGTCTCATGTATATAGTTTCAGGATTATATACTTATAACTGTCAATGCAAGTTCTTTTTCTAAAACAGTAACATTTAAAAAAAAACACAAAACCCTAATCCTTAAATTTCAGTTGTGGTCCACAGTTGTGGTTTTGTTCTCATATGCTTGTTTTCTCTGCTCCAGTGAAATCATTAGCCTGTGTTCTTTATAGAAGATTTATTCTGTGTTTCCAATATTTATTATTTCCCCATGATTGCTGTGGAATTGATCAGCACACATACAGATTAATCCTATTGCATAAGGATTCTCCAAGTGACACCTTGAACTCAGTAAGAAAAAGTCTGACAGTGACCCTTGCTGCACACTCATTAATTTATTTTTTTAAATCATTAATTTAATTGTATGTGTTGCTGTATGATTATGTGGTCATTTGAATGTGAATGGATTTTTTAATTGATGACTTCCACTTTTCAATTGAAAAATGTGTATGAAACTAATCTCCTATTTACTATTCACTGTTACGAAATTTAAAATGCACATCTCACGAAACCAGTATGTCCTAATATTTTTCTCTGCTACCAAATTTGGATAATCTCTGTTCTAAAAGTAAATAGAGATTATAATTAATTGCTCTGCATGAATATAGATTCTGATTTCTTCACATTCCTTCCATGGATTCTTAGGCACTGTAGTATGTTTCCCTGCATTTTCATATCACTTCTGGTATGGATAACTCTTTAAAACTCACTCCCTCCCCTTCTCCTACTTTGCCCTTTACCCAACTTCCATATGTGCTTATTGGTGTGAAACCCTGGGACATTAAGCCCATACAATAATAGCGTTCGACTTGTCCCCCTGTTCCTCCAGGAAAGGAAGTTCTTCAAAGGCTTCTTTGGAAAAGTAAGTTTGATGCCACATTTGTGCTTGTTTTATAAGGAGTTACACCCCTAGTATAGCACTGACAAATTCTTTTAAAAAAGAAATACAGCTTTGGTATCTTTATAATACAGCAATTGATTTGATTACATATGGAAATTAATGAATTGGAAAGTTGCCATCTATGATATTTCCTGTGTCTGTTGATACTAAATCTGATGATTCCTAGGAAAGTCCAATAAACAAAGTAGGTTAAAAAAGGATTGTCTCTTTATTAAGACTAGGTGCTAAATTTAATTTTATCCTGCTAAACTATTCATATTAGTTGAATTTTTTAGAATTGGGTTTTATTTAGTGTTCTATATTGACAGAGAAATGGGAAGAAATATTAAATTCAAGTGAAAATTAAATGTATCACAAAGTTTACACTCAATGCTATTTTTTTCAATCTATTATAAGTTAAATTTCAGGTGAAGTTCTACAGAGCCTAAGCAATCCACCTACATTCACAGATGTAATAGTGGTAAAAACTAAGATTTGAATCCAGATAATCTGACTCTGGAGCCCACACTCTTAATCACTATGCTATACATTCACTCTGTTTTCCTATTATTTTACAAGTGAACTTTAAAAGATTTAGCCTTAAAAGATGCTAATAAATAAAGAGCTCCTGGGAAACTTACTTTTATTCTCTCTCTCCTTCAAAGGTAGTAAGTAATTAACTTTGGCTTTATCTCTAGTTAATTTACTTTTTTATTAGTTAAAGCATTAAAGAGTCTTTTTTAGTGGTTCAAACTAACATTTTATTTATTTGGAGATGTTTAAGTCATACTAGTGAGTTTGACTCCCATGGGATTTCCTTAAAAGATGCTAAGTAATCCCATAATGGCATCCATGAACAAATGTGACTATCAGAACTTTTTCTTATATTATTGCGGGGAGAATTATTTTTATGACAGGCTGATTTTATTCTAATACACAATTTTTAAAATTACAAAGTCATTCAAAGAGTTTGGAAAACAGGCAGGGGGAAGCATCTCTCATTATCTTACCAAAAGTGTACTTTTAAATGCAAAACTATTCTGGAGCCTTTTAAATCTTTCAGGTTGCCATCATTCAACTCACTTTCACAGTTTTACAAGAAATAAGCTGGTGAAAGAAACTTGGTTTATTGAGTTTGCTAGACCAATTGTGGTTTCATAAAAGCTGAAAATGAAGAATTCATAGGACATTTAATAGGGAGTTTGTATCCAGTACAGTTCCTCATGAATTTTTACTTTCTTAGTCTTCATATCATGTATGATTTAAGGATCCAAGGATAACAAGTACAACAGTTATCAAGAAATGTTTCCATCAAACATTTTCATAACAGTAGGTAGACGTAAGAGTTATCAGCCCTGATTCTGAATTTGTAAGTCATGGCCAGGAGAACTGCTTCCTCTTTTCACCACGTTGCTACCTGGACCTGACTACCCTGTTCCCCCATGACCTGCTGATGGGCGCAGGCCTCCAGAAACGTTAGCCATAGGGAACAACACTGCAGCCTGTTACCGGACTCTCTGATTAGCCCATTGTAAACTCACATCGTAAAAGGGAAGGGGGAAAACTGAGAACCTGAAATATTTTTTTCCAAATTGCTCATTGTTTTACAGAAGTCAGGAATACACTCAACTTTTTCGGAAGTATTACAGGCAGCTTCATTTGTGTTTTTGGCCATAGGAGGCCAGTACTCTATTACCAAGTAATTGTAGGGCACTTAACGTTTGAAAAGAATTTCATAATTTTCGTATATTTAAGGAGCCCCATGAGCTAAGTAATCTATATTCCTATTTTTATGAGGAACTGACTGAACATAGTTATATAAAATGTTTAGACCTCCCATCTATATCTCTTTTTAAAACCATTGTATTAGAAAAACTTAGTTCAATCTGCCTCCTGTGAGTTTTTCTTCTGTGTCCTGCTTACTATTCACACAAAACACTTCAATTCTGTTCACCAAATATGTGGAAATTTTCCCCCCACTAAGCAATTCTCTGAAACACCAACTGGGTGTCGTCCAATTTAACTCAATTCTGACGTTGCCTAGAGCCGTGGTCAGGAAACTGCTGCTCGCGAGCCACATGCGGCTCTTTGGCCCCTTGAGTGTGGCTCTTCCACAAAATACCACAGCCTGGGCGAGTCCATTTTGAAAAAGTGGCGTTAGAAGAAGTATAAGTTTTAAAAATTTGGCTCTCAAAAGAAATTTCAATCGTTGTACTGTTGATATTTGGCTCTGGTGACTAATGAGTTTGCCGACCACTGGCCTAGAGATGTCAGATCACACATGTTAAGGGCTTAGTCCCACATCGGTGCTCCCCCTCTATTTCAGATGCCAATTGTAAGTAGTAGGTCCTCGGGTTACTCACAACTTCTGTCCAGTTTGGCTACAAATTGGAGGTTCCCATGATCTCTTCCTCAGGTTTGATTAATTTGCCAGAGCAGCTCACAGAACTCAGGAAAACACGTTTATCAGTTTATCAAAGGATTTGAAAAGGATAAAGATGAACAGCCAGATGAAGAGATACGTAGGGTGAGGTCTGGGTGGGTCCCAAGCTAAAGAGCTTCTGTCCCTGTGGAGTTGGGGTGTGACACCCTCCTAGTGTGTATGTGTTTGCCAACCTGGAAGCTCTCTGAACCTCGTAATGTTGGGATTTATGGAAACTTTCTCACGTATGCATGATCAGTTATTTCTTTTTCAGCTCCTCTCCCCTTCCTGGACAATAGGGAGTGGGGCTGGAAATTCCAAGCTTCTAATCAGGGCTTGTTCTTACTAGTGACCAGCCCTCATCCAGGAGGCCACCCAGAGTCGTCTCATTATAACAAAAGGTTTTCCTAGTGCTCTTACTACTTAAGAATTTATTAGGGTTTTAGGGTCCTTTGGTCAAAGACCAAATATTAGAACAAGAGGTGTTCATAATGCTTTAATCACTTAAGGATTTACGAGGGTTTTAGGAGCTCTATGCCAGGAACCTAGTGGCTGAGACCAATACATGTTTCCTATTATTTAACAGGCGTTTACTTGTATTCATATAGAGCTTTATAATTTATGACATGCTTTGACCTACTTTCCAATGTGCTACTCACAACAGCTCAATGAATTAGTATAGTTCATGAAATTGCATTTTACAAATGAATGAATTAATTCAAAAGAGGTCACCCAGTTAGTAGAAAATAGCAGTGCCTGCCTTGAAACCAACGTTTTCTGAAACCTGGTGCAGTGTTCTTTCACCTAGCCCAGTGGTCGGCAAACTTATTAGTAAACAGAGCCAAATATCAACAGTTCAACGATTGGAATTTCTTTTGAGAGCCGAAAACCGACTTCTGCGCAAGGGCCACGAAGTTTTCTGTACGTGCGTGCTCATATGCGGTATTTTGTGGCTTGTGAGCTGCAGTTTGCCAACCACTGACCTACACCATATTGATGTTTTCGCATTCAAAGGTATTGGCCTTTGCTTTCCTCAAGTATACCTTAATTATAATTAATGAAGAAGTGCTTATTGCAGAGAACACGCGACAGGTCAAGGGTCTGAATGCTTTCCACAAATATGTGTTGTATGGCCTATGCATGGTTTATAAATTGAATTGGTTGCAGTATTTCAAACATTGGAAGCTTGCAAGTACAAAGTAAGATATCTGTTTTAAGAATTAGGTCTGGCCCTGGCTGGGTTTGCTCAATGGATAGTGTCGGTCTGTGGATTGAAGGGTCCTGGGTTCAATTCTGGTCAAGGGCACATGCCCAGGTTGCTGGCTCGATCCCCAGTAGGGGGCATGCAGGAGGCAGCCAATCAATGATTCTCTGTCATCATTGATGTTTCTATCTCCCTCTCCCTCTCCCTTCTTCTCTCTGAAATCAATAAAAAAAATATTTTTTTAAAAAAAGAATTAGAAGGTCTGGCAAAATGGCATGCTTTCTATGTGATGACAGTGGCTTGAGCTGAGTAGCTAGCAACTATGCTGTTTGGTTGTCTATTTGCCATAATACCTGCAACTTCTTATTGTCCTTCTACTCAATGAGCTTCCCTCATTTTATTACCTGCTTCTAAGCCTGGAGAGTTTGTGAACTCCTCCCAAAGCTATTATGTCACTTTGATTAAGGAAGAAGTGGGTAACCATGTCAAACTGTATAAAAATCACCCCAAATTATATCTTTTGTAGTAAGTCCTGTTAATGTACTGCCAAATATGGTTTTCAAGTTTTTATGCTTTCATGATTATTAAATGCCATTATAGAAATGGTTATGTTTTAGAGAATTCATGGTTTAAACATAATGTATAGTTATATTGATTTCACCTAATTCTCAAGAATAAGACATTTCATGGTACTTATGACCCACTTAAATCAGGATACTCTCATGTTCACTCTATTTTAGATTTCCCAAATTTCTCCTCTATGACAAATTGTGCTTAGTGCTTATTTTCATTCTGGATCCTTTTCTTTAAAAGTATTATAATAGCTGCTACCTCTTTCCTTTCATTACTTCCTGGGGTTTTTTGTTTGTTTGTTTGTTTTTGGATTTTGGGGTTTTTTTTAATTCCCAATTCCCAATCCCTTTCTTCTTTAAATTTTATTTTCCTTGCATTTTATTAATGCATTTTTGGGATTTGGTTTATTTTTCTTTTTGAAATACATTATAACACATTCCGGAAGAACAAAAAGTCCTAAGAGTAATCAGAGGATTCCCTGGTTTCATTATTTCCTGTGACATAAGCAGGAAATAGTATGTCACATGCCCTGGTCACAGACCTTTTCTAGATTTAAAAAAATCAATAACCTTTGGAGTTTTTTAAAATTTGTACTCATGAAAACCCAGTGGTTCTCAAGCTTCAAGTCATAGTTGGTATCCAAAACATGCTAGGGACTGTGCTAGGCTATGCAGATACAAAGATAAGCAAGACAGTCTACATTTTTTAGTCCATTTACTCTATTTTTAGATGACTATTTGGCACCTCCCTCTCTTTCTTAAACCTCCAGAATTTCTTACTTTGTTCTCTCTTTCAGCTGATCACCTTGCCTCCTACTTCACTGAAAAAAAGTAGATTCAATCAGAAGAAAACTCTCATGTGGCACTTCCAAATCTACTCACCTACCTGCATCCATGCCTGTATGCTCTCTTTTCCCTCCTACACAGGGATGCATCGCTGCTGGCTGAGACCAGCTCCTCCAGTAGGTTCTAATCATTCCAGCTCCTTATTCTAGCAATGCTACCCTCTGTTTCCTCCACAGTCAGTTTTCTTTGTCTAGTGGATCATTCATTAGCATAAAACACAAGCCATCCTTTAAAAAAAAGGTATCTTCTTTGTGCTTTCAGTTCCTGTTCTCCCTTCCTTTGTTAAACTCATTTAAGCAGGCTTTTGCCCTCACCACTGGTCAATTCATCCCTCTTCCAATGGTCTCTCATCCAACCTACTAGCAGCATTTGAAGTAGCCCATTCCTCACCCTGCCTTGAAACACTTCAGTTCCTTGGAGTTCAGGGATCATACTACTCTTGTCTGTTTTTTACTAGAGGCCCAGTGCACGAGATTAGTGCACTTGGGGGTCCTTCAGCCCGGCCTGTACCTTCTCACAGCCCAGGATCCCATGAGGATGTCCCCCAAGGGGTCCTAAGTACTGCTGCGGAGGCAGGAGAGGCTCCTGCCACCACCACTGCACTCGCCAGCTGTGAGCCTGGCTTTTGGTTGAGCGGCACTCCTCCTGTGGGAGCTCCTGCATTGAGCTTCTGCCCCCCTGGTGGTCAGTGCACATCATAGTAACTGGTCATTCTGCCATTCAGTCACTTTGCATATTAGCCTTTTATTATATAGGACTAGGGGCCCAGTGCATGAATTTGTGCATCTTGAAAGGAACTGTGGGCTGTGAGGCTGTGGTGGGCATAGGGGCAGCTCTCGGCCCATCCTCCATGCCCCCACCCAGTCCCTCCTGCCACGGCTCCAGATCCCCTTTCTGCTGGTGCCTACCCGCCCGATCGCCCCTGAGGGCTACCCCTCTCCCACTGCCGCTGCTCCCATGTGGTGATGGTGCAGAGCGATTGGGGCTGGTGCCAGCAGCAGGTGCAGTGGGGCTGGTGCCATCAGCAGGTGTGAACAATAGCTGCTGCCCCAATCACCCCTCAGGAGCATGGGGAGGTGGAGTAGCCCTCAGGGGCGATCGGGCGGGTAGGCACCAGCAGTGGGTGTGAGCAGTGGATCTGGCACCAGAAGTGGGTGCAAGTGGGGTGGGCGCCAACAGCAGGTGTGAGCACCAGGTGGGGCTATGACACATGGAAGCAAAAAATTTTCAGTAACCACCAGAGGCTCACCCCAATGACAGTGACTAGTGCCCGCCTTGGTCTGGCACCCCTGATCACCTGCTCCACCATCCTGCTGTGGCCAACGCTCACCATGTTCCACACTCCTGGTGGTCACATGTCATAGTGACCAGTTGTTCGGCCGTTTGGTCTATTTGCATATTAGGATTTTATATATATACTAGAGGCCCAGAGCATGGGATTCGTGCAGGGGTGGGAGGTCCCTTCACCTGGCCGGCAACTGGGGCTGGTCAGGGCCATCTCACCCAGTCCTGATTGGGGCTGATAAGTCTGGTGGCTGGGAAGGGTCTGTGGGAGGGCTCCAGGGCGTGTCTGGCCTGTCTCACTCAGTCCAGACTGGCCAGACCCCAGCAGCAAACTAATCTACTGGTTGGAGCATTTGCCCCCTGGTGGTCAGTGCACGTGATAGTGGGTGGTTGAGCTGCCTTAGCATATCATTAGCATATTACACTTTGGTTGAACAGTCAGTTGGACACTTAGCATATTAGGCTTTTATTATATAGGATAGATAATGCTGCCTACCTCTGTGACCTCTTCTCTAACTCTACCTCTCCCTGATGATCTCATAGTGTCATGGGTTTAAATATTGTCTCTAGTTCTGTGATTTTAAAATTTTTATCTCCAGACATCTCCCCCAAACTCTGTAGTGGTTTATATCTTAGAAGCAGTATAGCATAGGGTCAAGGGCACAGAATTTAGGGGGCCAGATTGTTTGCATTTAATCCTGGTTCAACCACTTACTAGCTTGTAACCTTGGGAAAGGTTCTTAACTCTCTGTACCTCAGTTTTTCCACCTATGAAAAAAAAAACCGAAAAAAAGATAATAGCCTACCAGCATGGCTCAGTGGTTTAGCATTGACCTATGAACCAGGAGGTCACAGTTCAATTCTGGTCAGGTCACATGCTCAAGTTGCAGACTGGATCCCCAGTGGGGGATGTGCAGGGGGTGGCTGATTGATGGTTCTTAGCATTGATATTTCTGTCTCTCCCTTTCCCTTTCTTTCTGAAATAAATAAAAATCTACTTTTTAAAAAGATGATAATACCAACCTTATGGGATTGTTGTGAAGATTAAATACTTAATCTTGTGAAGATTTTAAAAAAAGATTAAAAACTTTGCCATATTGGGTGTTAGGTATCGTTATCATCAGCATCATTAAACATTTCACAGATATCTCACACTAACCAAAATTCTTTCTTTTTTTTTTTTTTTTTTTTTTTTTTTTTTTTAAATCAATCTTCATTGTTCATATTATTACAAAGGTTCCTCATTTCTTCCCCCCTCCACCAGGTTCCCACCCCACCCTCTGCCCCCTCCCCATCCCCCATTGTCCTCATCCATAGGTGCACAGTTTATGTTCAGTCTCTTCCTCCCTCCCTCTCCCCGATAGTAAATCCCTTTTCAGATAGTAAATCTGTTACTTAGCATTTTCTCATATCAATAATACCTCCACATGCCCAATGATACTTCACACAAAAGACATTTCCAAATAGGTCAACCAGCCTCATCCAGGCCCCACCCAAGGCACTCACAGATCAACACCCCAGCGCTATACTAACTCAACACATCCAGATCTAAGCCTTCATCACTTGATTCAGCAGACCCTCAAGTTCCCGCAAAAGTTTCCAGCCATGTCTGAGAGGCAGCCGTGGGCAGGTACAGGCGAGGAGCGAGCTGTTTCGGGCCTGGCTGCTCCGGGCCTGGCCTCTGTTGCTCTGGTTCGTTCCACAACCAGCTGCTCCGGGTCTGGTCACTGCCGCTCCCGACCTAGTTGCTCTGGACTTGGCTGTTGCTGCTACAGGCCTGGCCGCACCCGACCCGGCTGCTCTGGGACCGGTTGCTCCGGTCCCGGCCGCTCCGGGCCTGGCCGCTCCCAGCCTGACAGCCGCTGCTCCGGGCCTGGCTGCTCCCAGCCTGGCAGCCATTGCTCCTGGCCTGGCCGCACCAGACCCTGCTGCTCCGGGCCTGGCCGCTCCCAGCCTGGCAGCTGCTGCTCCGGGCCTGGCCGCTCCCAGCCTGGCAGCCGCTGCTCCGGGCCTGGCCGCACCAGACCCTGCTGCTCCGGGCCTGGCCGCTCCCAGCCTGGCAGCTGCTGCTCCGGGCCTGGCCGCACCAGACCCGGCTGCTCCGGGCCTGGCCGCTCCCAGCCTGGCAGCTGCTGCTCCGGGCCTGGCCGCTCCCAGCCTGGCAGCTGCTGCTCCGGGCCTGGCCGCACCAGACCCGGCTGCTCCGGGCCTGGCCGCTCCCAGCCTGGCAGCTGCTGCTCCGGGCCTGGCCGCTCCCAGCCTGACAGCCGCTGCTCCGGGCCTGGCTGCTCCCAGCCTGGCAGCCATTGCTCCTGGCCTGGCCGCACCAGACCCTGCTGCTCCGGGCCTGGCCGCTCCCAGCCTGGCAGCTGCTGCTCCGGGCCTGGCCGCTCCCAGCCTGGCAGCCGCTGCTCCGGGCCTGGCCGCACCAGACCCTGCTGCTCCGGGCCTGGCCGCTCCCAGCCTGGCAGCTGCTGCTCCGGGCCTGGCCGCACCAGACCCGGCTGCTCCGGGCCTGGCCGCTCCCAGCCTGGCAGCTGCTGCTCCGGGCCTGGCCGCTCCCAGCCTGGCAGCTGCTGCTCCGGGCCTGGCCGCACCAGACCCGGCTGCTCCGGGCCTGGCCGCTCCCAGCCTGGCAGCTGCTGCTCCGGGCCTGGCCGCTCCCAGCCTGGCAGTCGCTGCTCCGGGCCTGGCCGCACCAGACCCGGCTGCTCCGGGCCTGGCCGCTCCCAGCCTGGCAGCTGCTGCTCCGGGCCTGGCCGCTCCCAGCCTGGCAGTCGCTGCTCCGGGCCTGGCCGCACCAGACCCGGCTGCTCCGGGCCTGGCCGCTCCCAGCCTGGCAGCTGCTGCTCCGGGCCTGGCCGCTCCCAGCCTGGCAGTCGCTGCTCCGGGCCTGGCCGCACCAGACCCGGCTGCTCCGGGCCTGGCCGCTCCCAGCCTGGCAGCTGCTGCTCCGAGCCTGGCCGCTCCCAGCCTGGCAGCCGCTGCTCCTGGCCTGGCCGCACCAGACCCGGCTGCTCCGGGCCTGGCCGCTCCCAGCCTGGCAGCCGCTGCTCCGGGCCTGGCCACACCAGACCCGGCTGCTCCGGGCCTGGCCGCTCCCAGCCCGGCAGCTGCTGTTCCGGGCCTGGCCGCTCCCAGCCTGGCAGCCGCTGCTCCGGGCCTGGCCACACCAGACCCGGCTGCTCCGGGCCTGGCCGCTCCCAGCCTGGCAGCCGCTGCTCCGGGCCTGGCCGCTCCCAGCCTGGCAGCCGCTGCTCCGGGCCTGGCCGCACCAGACCCGGCTGCTCCGGGCCTGGCCACTCCCAGCCTGGCAGCTGCTGCTCCGGGCCTGGCCGCTCCCAGCCTGGCAGCCGCTGCTCCTGGCCTGGCCGCACCAGACCCGGCTGCTCCGGGCCTGGCCGCTCCCAGCCTGGCAGCTGCTGCTCCTGGCCTGGCCGCACCAGACCCGGCTGCTCCGGGCCTGGCCGCTCCCAGCCTGGCAGCTGTTGCTCTGGGCCTTGCCGCTCCCAGCCTGGCAGTCGCTGCTCCGGGCCTGGCCGCACCAGACCCGGCTGCTCCGGGCCTGGCCGCTCCCAGCCTGGCAGCTGCTGCTCCGGGCCTGGCCGCTCCCAGCCTGGCAGTCGCTGCTCCGGGCCTGGCCGCACCAGACCCGGCTGCTCCGGGCCTGGCCGCTCCCAGCCTGGCAGCTGCTGCTCCGAGCCTGGCCGCTCCCAGCCTGGCAGCCGCTGCTCCTGGCCTGGCCGCACCAGACCCGGCTGCTCCGGGCCTGGCCGCTCCCAGCCTGGCAGCCGCTGCTCCGGGCCTGGCCACACCAGACCCGGCTGCTCCGGGCCTGGCCGCTCCCAGCCCGGCAGCTGCTGTTCCGGGCCTGGCCGCTCCCAGCCTGGCAGCCGCTGCTCCGGGCCTGGCCACACCAGACCCGGCTGCTCCGGGCCTGGCCGCTCCCAGCCTGGCAGCCGCTGCTCCGGGCCTGGCCGCTCCCAGCCTGGCAGCCGCTGCTCCTGGCCTGGCCGCACCAGACCCGGCTGCTCCGGGCCTGGCCGCTCCCAGCCTGGCAGCTGCTGCTCCTGGCCTGGCCGCACCAGACCCGGCTGCTCCGGGCCTGGCCGCTCCCAGCCTGGCAGCTGTTGCTCTGGGCCTTGCCGCTCCCAGCCTGGCAGCCGTTGCTCCAGGCCTGGCCACACCCGACCCGGCTGCTCCGAGCCTGGCCGCTCCCAGCCTGGATGCTCCGTGCTTGGCTACTGCTGTTCTGGGCCTGGCTGCTCCCAACCCGGCTGCTCTGGGCCGGGCTTCTCCGGGCCCAGCCACTCCGTGTCTGGGTGTTCCTGGACTGGCCACCCTGGGCTTGGCCGCCTCTGCCTCAGGCCTGGCTGCCACTGCCCCAGGTCTGGCTGCTCCAGTGCTGGCCGTTGATGCTCTTGTTCTGGCTGCTGCTGCTCTGGGGCCTGGCCACTGCTGCTCCGGGCCCAGCTGCCACTGCCTTGTGCCTGGCCACTCTAGGCCTGGTCGCCGCTGTTCCAACATTCTGTCCCTTTTTTCTCTTTTTTTTTTTCTTTTAAAAAAACAAAACAAAACGCATTTATGTTGCAATGTTGGCTGGTGCGTTGAGTTCTGACTAGTCTTTGATTTTTCAAGATCTTCTTTGTATTCTTTCTTAAGTAATTTTACTATCATTTGCTCTCACTTGATTTCTTCACATTGAGAACTTCTTTGGTTTCTTCCTCCTTGTCCTGGGAGCTCAGCAGGTTGGCCTGTGGCACCCCTTTGTTCTCCGCGGGCTCCCGCGCTGCTCCAGCCTATTGCCGGGGTCGGCGCCGCCCAGGAAGCAGCCCCCGTCCTTGGCTCCGTTGCCAGCGCTCAGCAGTCGAAGGCTCAGGGGCACCCCCCCCACTGGGGGCCCCGTCGCCCGGCTCCTTGCTGGCGCCCAGCTGGCCGGTGTCCGGCAGGGGCTCCTGCTCCTCGTGGCGTTCCTCCAGTCTGGGGCTTTCTTTCTCCCTCCCACTAGGGGAGTCCAGGATCAGAGTCAACAGACTGTCCTCTGCGCACAGTGTGCGCGACTCCGGGGGCTCGGCCTTTCGCCGCGCTCCCAGGACTCCACCTCACAGCTCCGTCTCCCCCTGCCCGAGCCTGGGTCCCCAGGGACTGGCCCAGACCTGGAGTTCTGGGCGGTCTGGACTGAGGCTCAGAGCTGCCGCTGGAGGCTTTGTTTCTTCCGGCTAGGGTAATCCAGCATCGGAGTCAACATTCAGTCCTCTGCGCGCCATGTGCGCGCGACTCCGGGGGCCCCGCATTTCGCCGTCCCCCGGGATTGTCTCCCCCTGCCGGAGCCTGGGTCCCCAGGGTCTGGCACATAACTTGGGGCTCAGCGCTGCCGGTTCGGGGGTTCAGCCCAGGCTGGGGGTTCTATTTCCTTCCTGCTAGGGAACGCCAGGCAGCACCCAGCCCTCTCCTCCTCTCCGGCTGCGACCTCTCCGCGCGCGTGCGTGCGAGCGCGCAGCATGTCTCCGTACCTTAGGCTTTTTTTCAGCTCCTCTGATTTTCCTTCTGGTTTTCTCCCTCCTTCCTATTGTAGAGTTTTCAGTCAGTCGACTACCTGTAGCTCTGGGCAATGTCCACTCTACATTTTAGTTGTATTCCCTTGAAATTGTTGTGAGCTGCTGCGGCTAGGTGTATACCCGAGCAGCCATCTTGGATCCTCCCCAAAATTCTTTCTTTCTTTCCCAAGCTACTCTCCCCTCATTTTCTCCAACTCACATACAGCAACTATCCCTGTGTTCCAGCCAAAAATTCTGGATCTTATCGTTACTCCTTTCTCTCCTATACCCTGTATCCATTCCATCAACAGTTTCTGTCTCACTATCTCCACCACTGTTGCCCTGGTCCAAGCCAGCATCTCCTTTCAGCTGAATCATTGCAGTAGTGTTCTGTTTTCTCTGTTTTCATTGTTGCTCCTCTACCATCTGTTTTCAAGATATCAGCCTGAGTGCTCTTTCTAAGACAGATAGAGGTCTGATTGTGTTGCTCCCCCACCCTAGATCCTTCAGTAGTTTCCTGACCTATTCAGAGCTTTTTGGGCCTTGTAGGCCGCTGTACATGAATTCCCTCTGTTTCTTTTCCTGTCTTCTCCCACTCTCACTCTTGCCCCCTCTGTTCCATTCACACTAGCTAGTTTCCTTGCTATTCCTTGGACACACCAGGTATGCTTCCACCTCAACCTTTACACTTGCTATATTTTTCCATTCTTTGTTCAAATGCCCCATTCTCAGTGAGGACCCTATTTTATTTACCCTATTTTATTTTATTTTATTTTATTTTTTATTTATTTAGTTAGTTTTTTTTAAAACCTAATGGGGGAAAGCACCATCTATATATATATATAATTGATTTTTTTTACAGAGAGGAAGAGGAGAGGGATAGAGAGTTAGAAACATCGATGAGAGAGAATCATCGATCAGCTGCCTCTTGCACATCCCCTACTGGGGATGTGCCCGCAACCAAGGTACAGGCCCTTGACCGGAATCGAACCTGGGACCTTTCAGTCCGCAGCAGACGCTCTATCCACTGAGCCAAACCGGTTTCGGCGAGGACCCTATTTTAAATTCCTAATACCATGCTCCTCTGTGTTCACACACTATTTTCCTTCCTAGCTTTATTTTTCTTTGATTGGGCATATCACCATTTGTCATACCATACATTCTACTTATTGTTCATCTCTTTCTCACTAAAACCTAACTCTGAGGACAGACATCCTCGACTAAAGTTTTGTTCACTGCTGAGTCTTCAATGCCTAGAATAGTCTGTGGTCCATAGTAATTGCTCCACAATATTTGAGTTAGTGAATGAAAAAAATGAATGAATGACAAATGCACTAGTTTCAAGTTCACCTTGTAGTGAGAGAAATCAGACAGATTTAAAAAATGGTTAGCAAATTGTGTAACATTAACGTACCGAGAGAACAAAGGAATAATGTGAGAGGTTGTGGTGAAGGTTTCTGAGAGGAAATAGCACCTAAGGCTGACTTAAAACTATGACTTCCGGTTAAACTTAGAAGAGGAAGGCATTTCAGACAGAAGGAACAGCATTAACAGAATCATGGGGAGGAGGAGACCAACTCGATCATTCATTTAACTTATGGATATACGAAAGAAACAGAAGATAAGACCCAAGTTTCAGGCATGCATGACCAAGGGTTGGGGAAATCATTCATTGTGAGAAGAGGTATGATGAATTTGGTTTTGAAGAAACTGAATTTGAGATGCCTGTGGATTTTTCATTTCTGCTATTACAAACGTTTGAAATAAGAATTTAATATTAGAATAATTTATGGGTTTCCCACCTCTCCTCGATTAAAAGTGATTTGGCAAACTAGGAGAGCTAAATTGTCTTCAAATTTCTCTCCTTTGCTTTTTGGTTCATGATATGCTGCTATCCTTATTTTCTCCAAAAGTCCTCCTCTCTCGCTTAAGAAAATGCAGGAAATAGTGTGCATTAGTGTCCCAGATGAAAGCTTACTGCACTTTTAATGAAGCAGTCATTAGAGATAGTGCCTGTCTCAAATCCTGGAGAAAGCTGCATTTCTTTCCCTTCACTGCTTTGTCCTTTGAGGAATACTCACTGTATCTTAGAATTATAAAACCAAATCTGTTTACTACACAATTACATTCAGAAATTCAAATGTCATCACACTGTAAGACTTTAAGGCCCTTGTCATGTTTAAAAATGAAGCCATGTTTCCTACAAAAAGAAAGAAGTCTCTTCATTTATTACAAGGCACACCATGTCATGGTTGTCTGTGAATATATTATTACTCTGTAATGATGGTTATCTCTGTGTGTAGGTGTGACAAGAAGACTAATCCATGATTCTCTACAAATTGGATGCCTTCATGGCCTCTGGTTTGTAGCAGAAAGAGCTTTGTAAACTAGAATGGCAAATCTCTGTTCAGAAAGAGTGACATGCTCTGCCCCTCCTGCCTGAACTGGTGGCTGCTGTTGCTTTGTAACACCTCATAGCTGTGCCAAATTATGCTTCCATGTGTCTCTATAGCATGTCTTTACGTTGGCTTACCTTAGGACATCTGCTTAATCTTTTTGCTCTTACATGCCCAACAGAATTGTCTTGCTTCCAAATATTACTTCTGTTTGTTATTTAATTGCATGCTCTCACCTCACTGGGATTTTGGGCATCATAGTACTTTAGAGCTGGAAAGCACCTGAGATCTGAGATATAGTTTAAAATAATAGGAGATAAACACATTTGAAAAAAACAAAATGGAAAAGAAAAATAATCCAGGGACATAATTCTAAATGGGTTTAAGATTTTAATATAATGAATTATCTTTTCAAAAAGATTTAATTAATGTTCACTTTTCAGGGGTTACAGTAATTTACATCAGGTCAGTATCTGTGGCACATTACTTGTTTTGTTGAATAAAGTTTTATTGGAAAAAAGCCATGTCAATTTGTTTACTAATGTCTATGGCAGCTTTTGTGCTACAGTGGCAAAGTAGTCATGGCATAGAGTGTACGGCATGCAAAGCCTTAAATATTTATCTAGTCCGTCATGTAAAAAGTTTGCCAATCTCTGATTTAAACAATTTAAAAACTTATTTCTCCAATTGGAGACCTGAAGAACTTTTCTAGCTAACACCAATATGTAAAATGAAAGATCAACTGTAAGGATCTGTCAGCCTACTGAAGATATCACTAACTTGTGATCTTCATCCTTTTTCAATTTCTTTTTTTTTTTTAAATGGTGTCTACTTCAGATAGGTTTATAGATAGGTAGATGGCATTTTTTATTGTAATTAGTTATTTCAATTGCCTTTTATTGTGGGTAACTTTTAGATTTAGAGAGAGTGATCTTACAGTGAATTGAGCTTGTTTATGTTGTTATTTCTGTGTTATTTTTACAACCATTGTTTCTTCACTGGTGTTTTCATGTTAAGATTGCCTGTGCGTTTCTCTTTCTATGTTAGTTTCCTGACATAGTAAATTGTAATGGATCTAATCACTACCTGCTATCATTTCCTCCAGTATCAGCCTGCTTAATTTCTGTGTTGGTTTATATCTACCCATAGTAAAAGGTATTTAAGGCAGAAGATAAGTTTAAAATTCTAAGTTGGATATTAGAGAGTTGAGTGGTTACCTGAAAGTTATACTTACATTTGTCATCGTTCACTCATAGGTGAGCTTGAGCCTTCTGCTCAGATTTCACCAGTTTAAATTTGAAGTGCTCTCCATTTTAGATTCATTTTCTTTCCTCAAGAATAAGCAATTTTCTCTTTGTTGTAAAACTGTTTTTTGTATGTTGACACTAGTCAGTGTGAATTTTACCAATAAACTTGAAATTGTTATTAAAATAGAAAGTGTTGGAACAGTGGTGATGAAGTAATTCTGAAATGTCTCTCGCCTGCATTACCCCTACCTCGTTTTAGATTCTGAAGTACTATGTGGTCTCCTTCCTTCCTTCCTTCCTTCCTTCCTTCCTTCCTTCCTTCCTTCCTTCCTTCCTTCCTTCCTTTTTAAGAGGTGTTTGTGGCAAACTCACCCTCTAGTGGACGTGTACTTTTCGCTTCTTTCATAGCAGCACCCATGACCTGGCCTCTTTATCTCTACCTGAATAAAACTTACTTTATTCTAAAAAAAAAAAAAAAAAAAAGTGTTTGCATCACTAAGATGTATGTAAATTCTACATTTTATACTTAGTTATTTTTAGCTTAGTTTAGTTTATTATCATTTGGTTAGCTATCTTGGTCTTATCTCCTTGAGATTAGCTTAAGTGTATAGTTTTAGGCAAACAAAACAAGAGCAAGAACTTTTATCTTCTCTCTGTGACTTTTATCATTTTCTAAAAGTTTCTTAGGTATCCTAGTTTATATTATCAGAATAAAAGAAAAGTTCACAAATAATACAGAAGCATTGCTACTATAGAATCTGGGAGGGAAGTCTGAACTTAATTTCAACTATAGGTTCTCTGAGCCTTAATATCTCAGTACCTGGTATAAGTGGCAAACTAGAGTAGCATCCGAGTACCAGCCCCAGGAGTATGAACAACTGCAGAAAGACTTTATGTTTGTTTTCTTCCCCTCTTTAGGGAGATTAGAGGCTATGAAATATGACAAATACAGTGCCTAACTGATAGGTTAGCACACCACCATTATAAGGACATACCTCAAGCCCTGGCCTGTATGGCTCAGTTGGTTGGAACTTCATCCCATACACCAGAAGATGGTGGGTTCGATCCCTGGTCAGGGCACATACCTAGGTTGTGGGTTTGATCCAGGTGAGGTGTATGTGAGAGGCTACCAATCAATATTTCTCTCAACATCTATTGATACTTGCTCTTCTCTCCCTTGCCCTTCCTCTCAAAAGAGAAAAGAAAGAAAGAAAGAAAGAAAGAGAGAGAGAGAGAGAGAGAGAGAGAGAGAGAGAGAGAGAGAGAGAGAGAGAGAAAGAGAGAGAGAGAGAGAGAGAAAGAAAGAAAGAAAGAAAGAAAGAAAGAAAGAAAGAAAGAAAAGACATTCCTCAAAAAGTAGAGATGTTTCTATGACAGTATAATTGGGCCAAGAAAATTTTATAATTCCCTATATATGATAAGGAGACTAAGTGGGGAACAATCCCATTTTAAAATTGCCTTTTATTTTTCCCACCTTCAGCCTCCCAACTCCTTGAAGTATATCTAAATCTGTTGGCTCAGATATTGAATATTGCAGGCTACAATTGTAGTAATCAGTAAGCAGATTAATAAAACTTCGCATTTACATTTCTTACACAGGATCTCCAGTGCCAATGGCAGTCTTCTAATCAGCCATTTTCTATTTCCTCCAGCAGGTATTTAGCACATTTATTCCTTCAAACTCCTGCTCTGTCAGGCACTGTCCTGAGCTCCAAGGATATAGCAGTGATGGAAACAAGGCTGCCCTCACAGAACTTACCTTCTAGCAAAATCCTGACTGCTACTTAAGTGTTGGTTAAATATGGGCAGATACCGTTGTTGGTGGGATGATGATTGTCCCAGTTTTCCTGGAATAGCCCCAATATAACACCTGTTTCACTTTCAAAAGGTCCCAGTTTGGACAGAAAATTATATGACCCGCCTTAGTTCTAAACCTTTTTTATATGTTAATTCATTTAATCCTCATAGTAATCCCATGAGGTATATAAGATTATTAGCATCATTATACAGGTATGGAAACTGAAGCATAGGAAAGTGGAGTAGTTTGCCCTTGGTCATACAGTAAGTGGCAGAACCAGAATTCAAACTCAGCAGCCTGGTTTCAGAGTCTATGCGCTGAGTTTCCATGCTACACTGCCTCTAGATGGCTATTGGAAGTCTTTCTTTTACTCTGCACGTCTCCCTTCCTCTTGCTAGCTAAGTAAAGCAAGTGATCTCATTTCCTTCACAGATGAATCTGTGGCTCTCTCGAGTAAACTTCCTCAACTCGCCACTCCCTCCTTTACAACTCTGTCTTCCTTTCTGTGTAGCCTCACTCCATCCCTCCATTTCAAGGAAGGGGACATCTTTCTCTCTAAAGCTTGTACTCCAGCCCCATCCTTCCCACCTCCTGGGTGACTGTTTTCTAAATTATTCTTCTGTTTTTCTTGGGCTTTCCATCTCCATCTTTTCCCATTCAGCATGTAAGCATGATCTGTTGTTGAAGGTATCACTCTTTCAAAAAGCTTTACTGTTGGGAGGTTTTTTTTTCAGGTTTATTAATAACATAATGATGATAAATGGCTGTCAATTATTCATTACACTGTTAAATTTCAGGTACTGCATATATCTCTGATCCTTTTACCAACCCTGCAGATACTTTACAGATGAAGAAATGGAAGCTCAGAAGACGACCTAACTTACTAAGCTTATGAATAGTGGCACTAAATTCAGACTCATATTTACCTTCATTCTATTTTTGGTATATCATGCTAGTTTATCACAATTCTTAAAGACTTCCCTTGATCATGTGCCTGTCCCCCATTACCCTGTAGCTCTCCTTTTTGTAGAAAAGCTTTTTCAGAGAGCATATTTAATACTCATAGACTCTTCTTGCCTTTCATTTGCTTCTCAACCCATCCGTATCTGTCTTCCACCTCTGTATTAATCAGGACCTTCCAGAGACAGAGCCACCATCTGTTTCTCTCTCATATGTATTTAGATTATCTATCTCTACATATGTTTAGAAAGGGGGTGTTGATTTTAAGAATTAGTTCATACATTTGTGGGGCTGGCAAGTCTGAAATCTGTAGGGTAGGCCAGCGGGTTAGAAACACAGGTAGAATTTCAGTGTTATAGACTTCAGGCAGAATTTCTTCTCCTGGGAAACCTGTTTTTACCCATAAGGCCTTCTACTGATTGGATGAGTCTTCTTCCACCATATTATCAGAGTAATCTCCTTTACCTAAAGTCTATTGATTGGCCGGGACTGGCATGGCTCAGTGGATAGAGCGTCGGCCTGTGGATTGAAAGGTCCCGGGTTCGATTCCAGGCAGGTGCATGTACCTTGGTTTCGGGCACATCCCCAGTGGGGGGTGTGCAAGAGGCAGCAGATCGATGATTCTCTCTCATCGATGTTTCTAACTCTCTATCCCTCTCTCTTCCTCTCTGTGAAAAATCAATAAAATAAAATAAAAATAAAATAAAATAAAATCCATTGATTGTAAATGTTAATCACACATACAAAATACCTGCACAGCAATATCTAGACTTGTGTTTGACCCAACAATTGGGCAACCATAGCCTAGCCAATTTGACAGATAAAATTAACCACACAACTTCTATCACTATACTGTGTCTTCATTGCTAAATCAAATGGACACTTTTCATATCTTTTCTTATTTGATCACTGTGCAACATTTGACATCTTGGGCCACCCCATTACTTCTTGAAACCCTTCTCCCTTAGTTTCAATCACCCATTTTCCTGTCCTTCTGTTTATTTCTTTTCTCTGTTTCAAGGACTTAACTTTTCCCACTTCTTTAATTATTGATAGTCTCTTCTAGCCTTGGTCCTTCTATTATTCCCATGATTGATGTCTCTCAAATCAAAAATTCCATCTAGAGTTCTCTATTGAGCTTCAGACCTATTTTTCAATTACCTGTTGGACATCTTATCCTTGATGTTGCACAGACATCTCAAATTTTGCTTATCTAAAATTGAAGTCCTATTCTTTCCCTTCTTAAACTTGTTTTTGCATCTCTTTTATTCTCTCTTTTTAAAACATGTTTTTACTGATATCAGAGATAGGAAGGGGGAAGATAGAAACATGAATGATGAGAATCATCAGTTGGCTGCTTCCTGCATGCCCCTACTGGGGATCAAGCCTGCAACTTGGTCATGTGCCCCGAGCTGGATCAAACCCTGACCTGGTTCATGGGTAGACATTCAACCACTGAGCAACACCAGCCAGACTCCTCTATTCTCTATCTTAAATTAACCTCCCTACTCAGTTACCCAAGCCAGGAACCTATAGGAATCCTCAACTTCTCCCTTATAATTACCATGTAAAATTTGCTCATCTCCATCCCAGTTTTAATCAAGAAGCTCAACCCTCATTTTCTCTGACCTGAAATCTTGTGGTCTTTTTGCCTCCTATCTGTTTCTTTCCAGTCCCTCTACTCTGCTGCCAGAATGATGTTTTAAAAATGCAAATCTGTTTAGTTGTGTTTAAATTCCTCCAGTAGCTTCTAATTGCCCCCAGAACTAAGATGAAATTCTTTTGAAGGCCCACAAGGCCCTCTGTGCCTAGGCCTTTCATATTCTTTCTCTCCCACCATGCCTTGCTTACTCAAAAAAAAAAACACACATCATACTTTCAAGCCAATATTTAGAGAGCTCAGATTTGCCATGTCCTATTTTGCTATATTTTTTTTTCCTGCCTGTTATGTCCACTACTTCTATCAGTTCCCTCCTTCCTTACTCCCATCTAGGACATGTAAAAAAATTATTTCAGTACCCAATTCTGTCTTCTCCTTTGAACAACCTTCTTAGATTCCACAGATTTGACCATGCCTGCTCTCTGATATCATTATACACTAGATGTCTGGTGCACAACATTTGTGCATGGGGGGGAAGTGGGGTGCGCGTCCCTCAGCCCAGCCTGTGCCCTCTCACAGTACGGGACCTCTAGGGATGTCCGCTGAGGGGTATGTAGTGCTGCTGCCAAGACAGGAGAGGCTCCCACCACTGCTGCTGCACTGCCAACCATGAGCTTGGCTTCTGTGGGAGCACATTGACCACTAGGGGGCAGCCCCTGCATTGAGCATCTCCCCCTGGTGGTCAGTTTGTGTCATAGCAATTGGTCATTCTGCCGTTTGTTCGATTTGCATATTAGTGTTTTATTATATAGGATTGCTTTCAGTTCTATAGCACTCATCACTGTATTATTTATCTTTTGTTTATCTGAGTATCACCTTTCTATGGGCTGTAAATTCAAGTACAGTATTTCCACTGTCTGGCATATAATAGGCTCTCATCAGATGTGTGGTGGTGATGGAGATGGTGATTCCGGGGGGATCACACAGCTCATTTAAATAAGGCCATGTCTTCCCTACTGAGGAGTGTTGGGTTTGGACACACACAGAGGAGAATGGTAGACGTTTCTTTATCTCTCCTTGTCCCTTCTAGAAGCTGCTGCTCCAACTTTTAGTAGCTGATCCCTTTTGATGTATTCTTTTTATGATGTTTTGATATCCTCACCTTTCATTTTTCTTTTGTTTTATTTTGCTCATATCCTTGGAGCAGTTAGAAAGAAAGAAAGCTGTAAAATTGCTATTACAAACTCCCACTCTCCTATTTTCATTCCATCACAGAAGAAATTATATATCAGCTTTTCCCCCATGTGATTCTTATGTGCAAAAGAAGTCTTTTCTTAGCAGTAAGAAAAATTCATGTCATAGTAACAATATTTTCAACAGCTTTTTAATGCTCCTATGTCTCCAAAATGTCTCCATGCATTTAATGTCAAATTAAAAACTAAACTAGTTCTAAATCCTGGGAGAAAAAATAATGGTTTTAAAGACTGTTAAAGGAAGAATGAAAAATTCTTGGGTATTTAACATGAAAATTTCAGATGATCGAGGTCCTGCTATATACATTGGGGTCACATGGTAGTAAAATGGTCTGCATTTCAATTTAGACTCACATATTACTTCTTACTCTAAATACACTCATAGAAGCTACTTGTGGTGTAACTCCTTATGTATGTAAATTTATCTGACTCGTGATTTTCTTGGTTTATTTTTTAAATGGGTGAAGAATCTACTTATGAATTCTTTGCCCTTTATGGAATGTGGTATCTTGGTTTTAATATATCCCCTCCCCTTTACTTACTTTTATTGTATTTTTGTGCATCGCGTTTCTAAAATAATGGCTTTGGCTTGCCTTTTCCTGAATGTTTCTGCAGTTTGGTTTGAGTATATGGCTTGGGCACCTCTCCTGGACTCCATTTGTACATGTGAATTTTGGAAGGCAGAAGTCAGTATTTTCTATCGAAGATAACTTTTAAAAATATACATTATATGTGTGTCTCTCCTTCTTTCTTTTTTGGTTTCTCTTAAAAGACTGGAAAGAAAGCTGTTAAGGCAGTCCTGTGGGTATCAGCTGATGGACTCAGAGTTGTGGATGAAAAAACTAAGGTAAAACTTTACAAACTTAAATGTAACTGCTCATATGTCTTTTTAATTCCTAATGATCATTAATAGTGCCATTAAGCAGTTGTAGTCACTTTGTACTCTTCACTTTGTCCAAAGTACAATCTTCTAAGACTAGTTAATGTTTAAGAAGCCAATTAGTTACTCATTCACCTTATAAAAAATAGAATTCTCTCTGCATTTTGCCCTACATGACGCACACGTTTAGCCTACCAAGCATTTTCACTAATGTTAAGATCTGAGTTCTATTTCTGTTGTAACCCCACAAATTTGATGTAAAAGATGCTGGACCTTTTACCACAGTTTAAAAAAATATTTTTAAAGATGATGGACCACATTAGAAATTTCTTCTTGTTCCTTAATAGAACTCTGTTTTTAGAAAGTGATATTTGAATTGATTGCTGTTTAACTGAAAACCCAACTTAAGTGAAATCTTAAGGACTAGTAAATGGCTCATTAGATTAACATTTACTTAGGATTCATACAATATCTCAAATCACAGGTAGCATTTTGCATTTGAAAGAATATGATTCTACTTGCCTATAAAAATAGAGACCTAGGCCTTGGCAGGTTAGACTCAGTGCATAGAGGATTGGCCTGTAGACCTAAGGGTCCTGGTTTCGATTCTGGTCAAGGACACATACCTTGGTTGCAAGTTCCCCGGCACTGGTTAGTGTGCGTGCAGGAGGCAACCAATTGATGTCTCTCTGTGTCTCTCCTCCATTCTACTCTCTCTGAAATTCAGTGGGGAAATATCCTCGGGTGAGGATTAATAAGAATAGAGACACAGACTCTTCCCTTAGAGAGCATCTAGTGTTATACAAGTATATTAATACTTAATTTATATTTTCTAAAAGACCTAAAGTCTGGAGAAATTTTAGCAAGAAGGCAGTTGGGAGAAAGTCTGACCAGTAAAGAGCAGTTTGATGGGTAACTTGCCCGATACATTTTAAGTGATTTACGTAATATAACTGCATTTTAGTTATTTTGACTTTCTATCAAAGGCTTTTTCTTTTTTTAAAGTTCAAGAGAAATGATAGTGTTAAATGTACATGAATCTTGGAAACAACGATCATTTTATTTAGATTATTTTTAAGAACTTATAAGTGTTTTGTACATGGAAGCTATGTTTCCCCCTGGTGGTTGCTTATAGCACTGACACTAATTAGTTCTTTCCACACAGAGTGATAATAATAATCAGTGGATTGTCACTCTTGGACCCATTATGGGTAGAAAAGAAATTTTCAATATGTATAATCTATAAAGGGATCACACTTAGAATATATAAGTAACTCCTACATATCCATAAGAAAATTACAGACAACCCAAAAAGCAATTCCTTTGCTAGAGAGAAAGTTCATAGTAATCAAGGTTATGCAAAATAAAATCATTATAGCTGCCAAAATAAAAACAAATTATTTTAAAATCTTCAAAAAAATTAAATTTGTTTTGAGAGAGAGAAAGAAACATCAATTTGTTTTTCCACTTATTTATGTATTCATTGGTTGAGTGTTGTGTGTGCCCTGACCTGGGTTCAAATTTACAATCTTAATGTGTTGGGTTGATGCTCTAATCAACTAAGCTACCCACCCAGGGCTACAGTTGCAAATTTTTTAAAAAATCGACTTGCAAGTTTATGGAGCAACAGGAATTCTCAGCAATACTATATAAAAGCCGTTTGATTTAATTGTATGTTTTAGTACCTACAGCGTTATCTCAGCACCTAGGGATTCTAGACCATGAGAATGTCACACAGAAGAGCCTCAGAACCTCCAGATTTTTAAAAACATTTTGTGTAATATTTATACTGTGCATATACTGGGTCATTTAGCAAGTATATAAACAGAAAGTCCTCAAAATTAAATCATCAATAAGCTAATAAATACATAGAACTTTTGGGAATTAGGTTATTAAATAAGTTATATGGAAATTGGATTAAATATATTGATTTACATATATTGCATATTGAACATTGACTCTACCATAATAAAGTTATAATTAAAAACATATGTTTTAGAACATGAAGATTAGGTGAGAGAGGCCTCTGGGCAAAGGACCACATGGGATCTCTCTAAGGTCAAATTCTTAGTATTCAGACTGCTGGCCTCAGATCCAGCTATTCCATAGGTCCAATGCATTAGGGGTGAGGATTCTCTGTTGTAAAATGAACATTCTGTGTTCCTTCTGAGAAGGCTGAATAACCATAATTCTCTGCTCCTTTGTGTTTCCCTTTTTCAAGGACCTCATAGTTGATCAAACAATAGAAAAAGTTTCTTTCTGTGCCCCAGATAGAAACTTTGATAGAGCCTTCTCTTACATATGTCGTGATGGCACCACTCGGCGCTGGATCTGTCATTGCTTCATGGCTGTCAAGGACACGGTGAGTTCAACCTGGATTTCATCATGACTAGCCTCAGTCAGCAAAGCTCCTTCCGGGTTGGCTCAGTCAAGCATTTTGCACTTGACAAGTATGTGCTGTTACAGTACTTGGAAGTGCTTATACTAGTCTGTTTTTATTCCTTTTATTCAAGTAATCCACACTCTTGGTGTGACCCTGCATGAGCAAGATGACTGACTAGCTGAGATCCATGGTCATGAAAGGAAAGTAGACATATTGTGGGGAGGATGGCTGCCAAACTTTATTTGAAACTTTCATTATTAGAACCATTTTCAAGATCTTATATGTATTTATTTGCTAAGACATCTGGGTAGATTATATTGGCATTTGAAAGGTGCTTATAAATTTATTTTCAAAGAAACTCCACTACAAATGAAAGAACTGAGTTGGAATGTATTTCCAATTAATTAAAAAAGTAGAAATACTAGCTGAAACTGGTTTGGCTCAGTGGATAGAGCATCGGCCTGTGGACAGAAGGGTCCCAGGTTCTATTCTGGTCAAGGGCATGTACCTTGGTTGCGGGCACATCCCTAGTGGGGGGTGTGCAGGATGCAGCTGATCAATGTTTCTAACTCTCTATCCCTCTCTCTTCCTCTCTGTAAAAAAAATCAATAAAATATATTTTTTAAGAAAAGTAGAAATACTAAATTATGGTATAATGAATGTTCTAGAAATTGTTACATTGAATACTTTTTTTATTTTGTTTAAGAATAGAGAATAACCTAATGTATCATCCTTCATGTAAATTACCTAAACTTCTAATATGAAAGATATCTCTTACATGCTGCTGATGATTTTAACTATAGTTATAGTACAGCATTGAGCATATAATTTCTGAGTTTTAAAAGTTCAGACAGTGAGGCAGTATAGCCATTCACAAAGGTTACAACTTAATACATCCTTGGCAAGATTTAACCTTAGAGTGGTGACCTTGCTTTAAAATTGAGCAAAATATATATATATTTCTTTAGTTCTTGGAGACAGTGATATAAACACATATGAAGAGCTCAGGCTCTGACTCTGATATGAGTTCCAGACCTGATTCTGGTTCTCACTGGCTGTGGGTTTTGTAGCAAGTTACTTAACATTCTCTAAGTCTTAGTATCCACTGCTATAAGATGGAGATAACAGTTGCAAAAACTTAGATTAATGAATTTAAGCACTCTTAGCATAGGATCTGGCCCATGGTAACTGCTCTCAAAATAGTGACTGTTATTCCTAGCCAGTTTGGCTCAGTGGATAGAGTGTCAGCCTGTGGACTGGAGGGTCCGGGTTCCATTCTGGTCAAGGGCACATGCCCGTGTTGTGGGCTCAGTCTGGGTGGGGAGCATCAAGAGGCAGCCAATCAATGATTCTTATCATTTATGTTTCTATCTCTCTCTCCCTCACCCTTCCTCTCTGAAATCAATAAAAATATTTTTTAAAATAATGACTATTGTTACTATTAAGCTATTTCTGCCAGCTGGGTCCAGGGTGGGGCCTGAGGAGGGAGCTGTCTTCAAGAACTTCTGCCTGGAATCTAAAGAGAAAGAATAAGCTTCCTTGGCCTGTACCTCTGTCCTTATAGTAGAGCTGTGTGCAAATGCAAACAGGTTCTAACATATTTCATGCTTTCACGCCTAACCTCATATCATCCTATTAACAAGTTAGAAACTCATGTGGTTTCATGAAAAATAAGTCTGTCAGTTTTTAAGCAGTCTTGTGAAATTTTACATTTTATAGTCACGTGAGATCTTAACAGCTTATCATCATGTGAAATCTTACAAACAAAAAGCGGTTTTTTGGTTTTTATTGGAAAGAGTAGGAGGGGAGAGGAAGAGACAGAGGAACATCAGTGTGAGAGAGACATATCAATTGTCTGACCAGGGCCTGGGATCAAGCCTGCAACTTAGGTATGTGCCCTTGACCAGAATCAAACCCAGGACCCTTCAGTCCACAGGCTGACATGCCATCCACTGAGCTTTAACTTATGCCTGTGTGTGGATGGGAGGTAGAGTTGGGGCTAAGAGAGAGCTAGAAGAATATAGGAAGGTATAGGAGAAACCCGAAAGCCATGTGGATCTAGAATGGGAAAAAGTGCTTGGGGATAATAGAAAGGGGAACTAAGAAAGCTAAGCTTTCCTTTGCCTGATTCCCTTCTCATCCCTGGAGTTGCATTATTTACTCGAAGTTTTAAGTTTGCACCTTTTATTCCTAGACATGTTTACAGAATATTTAAGCTCCTGTACCTTGCCCTGCCTTTCCAGTAGTTCTTAGAAATGCTCGGTAAATATTCTCACTGGCCCCCTAAATAGCAAATAGTTTTTTGCATTTCAAGACTGAGAGCTTGAAACCTTCAGCAGTGTCTCCTAACCTGATGGCACAGCTACTGTGAGTGACAGCACAAGTCTGACTGATAATAAGAAGGTCTCAGTGGCTGCTCACAAAAGCACAGGTTGCTGATGGTCACTTTACCCAATGCCTATTACAGTAAAGTATTATAGGTATTCTCTAAGGTAATTTATTCGTTTAATTTGGTATATTAGTATATTAAAATCTAGGTTAAGCTCCCAACATTTTGCCTTGTGTAAAAACAGACTTATTTGTGGTCTAAGCTCATTTGTAAATGTTGGTACACTAACTCTAAAACGTTCCGTGAACCTTCTGTTATGTACAGGGTGAAAGACTGAGCCACGCTGTAGGCTGTGCTTTTGCGGCCTGTTTAGAGCGTAAGCAGAAGAGGGAGAAGGAATGCGGAGTGACGGCTACTTTTGATGCCAGCCGGACCACTTTCACAAGAGAAGGCTCCTTCCGTGTCTCCACAGCCACTGAGCTAGCGGAAAGAGAGGAGATTATGAAGCAAATCCAAGATGCCAAGAAAGGTACAGTTTGTCCTACTACAATGTGTGTTTATTAAACAGTTTTCCCCAGAGGGTGAATATTTAGAAGCTATCAGGGCTAAGTTTTCTCACAAAGAGAATTCTTAGCAATGTGTAACGATCTTAAGAACAAAGCTGGCCCTGGCCAGTGTTGCTCAGTGGTTGGAATTTTGGCCCACACACCAAGGACTATAGGTTCAATTCCTGGTCAAGGGCATCTACCTGATTCAGTCTCTGGCCCTGGTCTGGGTACTTGCAGGAGGCAAGCAGTCGATGTGTCTCTCTCACATCAATGTTTCTATTTCTCTTTTCCTCCTTCCCTCTTTCTTCCCTCCCACCCTCTCCCTCCATCCCTTCCACAAATCTGTAAAAAAAAAAAAATCAATGGGAAAAATATCCTTGGTTGAAGATTAATAACAACCAAAAGCTGAAAATCTAAACAAAGATTTTCTTTAGAGTGGTTTGTTTAGTGGCTTTGAAACTGTTTACCCTTTTTATTATGTTAAGCTACCTGGGGAAGATAAGAGTGCAGTTGAATATGCTGCAAAGACATTACCCTCCCTGTGTTTAAAAACAAAATTGAGCCGAAACGGGTTTGGCTCAGTGGATAAAGCGTCTGTCCCAGGTTCGATTCCGGTCAGGGGCATGTGCCTTGGTTGCGGGCACATCCCCGGTGGGGAATGTGCAGGAGGCAGCTGATCGATGGTTCTCTCTCATTGATGTTTCTAACTTTATCTCCTTCTCTCTTCCTCTCTCTAAAAAATCAATGCAATATATATATATTTTTAATTTTTGAGAAAATCTGTTCCTGATCTCTGTGAGAAGCAAATGCTGTCAAGAACCTACATCTTGCCTAGCCAGTTAGGCTCAGTGGATAGAGAGTCAGTGGATAGAGGGGCTCAGACTGAAGAGCCCCCGGTTTGATTCTTGTTTGTGGGCTCCATCCCGGCGCTGGTTGGGGTTCCAGGCAGGAGGCAACCAATCCATGTGTGTCTCTCACATCCATGTTTCTCTCTCTGAGTCTCACCCCCTCCCTTCTACTCTCTATTAAAAAAAATAAAAAACCTTTGGGTGAGAACAACAACAAAGAACCTACATCTGCTGCTGGGTGCTACTGTTCGCACTATATCATTACTGCTTTTTAGTGCTTTTGTGAAAAAAGCTCCTAGATTTTGAGAAGCGAGCCCCTAGCTCTTTCTCCTTTAGCCCTGTTAATTTTAGCGTGTGATTTCTACAGAATGTTTTTCAGATACACATGGTAGCGTAGCGGAAATGCCAGTACAAGCATTCAAGCTACTCAAGAGTCTGTTGCCTACAGTTGGGTTGGGTGTATAAGTGAGATGGCTTGGTGAAATGCTTTGCATTCTTGTGTATAACAGGTTGAAACAAATGTGGCATATTTTGGAATTAAACAATTCAGCTTAAATATACATTAACATAATTTTGCTAATTTTTACCATATTCTTTCAGTTCTAAACCAGTCATTTTGGGTAACTTCATTAATCTAATACTGACCCAAACAGCTCTAATTTTTAAGACCAAAAAAAGATACATATTTTTATTTGAAACTAAATTATTCGTTGTGATTTGTTCATTTCTCATAAGCATTTGTGCCAGGATCCTAAAGAATAAGAAACACCGTGTTATTTTTATTAGGAAATTTAATATGGCCAGCTGTTATTTAGTGTGCTCGGTGACATTCTAACTGGAAGTGTGTTCTGTAGTACCACCACATAATACTCTGTGCTCCGCACAGAAACTGCCAGCATGATAGCATCCCAACAGAGGGCTGTGAGGGGAGGAAGTGCTAAAGATTTCCCACATGCAGATTGGGTCTGGTACTCACATGGAAACGATCTCATATCTGGTTTACTCCAATTTAAAATTTTACTTATGTATGCTTTTATTCAAATGAGTCACAATGCATATTGTCCATGATTGAAAGACTACTTTATGCCATTCTGTAACATCTAATCAATCTCATGCTTATTTAGATTTTTCTAACTGCCACTCCCAAAGTCTTCTCCCCCAAACAAGTAAACAAATAAACATTGGAAACCATAAACCAGCCCAGTCAGCTTGGCTCAGTGGTTGAGTGTTACCTAGGAAGTAGGAGGTCACAGTTCAATTCCTGGTCAGGGCACATGCCTGAATTGCAGGCTGAATCCCCAGTGTGGGGTGTGTAGGAGGCAGCCGATCAATGATTTTCATTACTGATATTTCTATTTCTCTCTCCCTCTCTGAAATCAATAAATATATTTTTAAAAGAAAACCATAAATCATCATTTTTTAAAGGATTCCACATTAGAAGTTCATCTGTACTACTTTTTTAAGCTTGCTCAAAGTCTTAAATTATGGATCATTGCATGAAAATTAGAGATCTAGCCGAAACCGGTTTGGCTCAGTGGATAGAGCGTAAGGGTTCCGGGTTCAATTCCGGGCAAGGGCACGTACCTTGATTTCGGGCACATCCCCAGTGGGGGCCATGCAAGAGGCAGCTGATCGATGATTCTCTCTTATCGATGTTTCTGACTCTCTTGTCTCTCTCCCTTCCTCTCTGTGAAAAATCAATAAAATATATTTTTTTTTAAAAATTAGAGGTCTAATATGTGTGTCTCAGTAGCTATATCATGGGGCATGTAGTAGGTTAAACCTTTTATTTGTTTGAAAAATAGATCTGAGCCCTGCTTTTAACCTGTCTTTTAAGAGGCATTGGGAAGGAGATGGGTAAAGGACCTACGAGGGTTTTTGAGTTCTTCAGCTGTGTAAGCTCAACTTATTTGAAGACATTGCTAAGTTCCTCTTTCTCTTGTTTGACCTTTAGCTGAAACAGACAAGACAGCTGTTGGTTCATCAGTGGCCCCTGGCAACACTGCCCCATCCCCATCTTCTCCCACCTCTCCCACTGCGGATGCCACTGCCTCTCTGGAGATGAACAATCCTCATGCCATCCCACGCCGCCATGCTCCAATTGAACAACTTGCTCGCCAAGGCTCTTTCCGAGGATTTCCTGCTCTTAGCCAGAAGATGTCACCCTTTAAACGCCAGCTTTCCCTGCGCATCAACGACTTGCCTTCCACTATGCAGAGGAAGACTGATTTCCCCATAAAAAATGCAGGTAATGCAGCATCCACCTGACTGCCTGGTGCTCTAGTGCTGATCATTATCGTCACTTCCAGTTGAAACACTCATCCCACCAAACTAGTCCTACCCCGACTGCCCCCAGGCTGGTTTATGGTTATAAATATCTTGTACCATTTCCCATCGGAAAAAAATTGAGGTTCCTGGAGGGACATGTGAATCATTCATTTCTCTTCAACAGACAAGTAATAGAGCCATAAAGGGAATTCCTAGCCTGAGCTATAAGATTTGTGGTTTGTCCTGGTGGAAGTGTACTTAACTCTCAGCCAACCTGCTTTCAGACATCAAGGGTCTCAAGTTTCCATTCTTATCCTGCCATTTGGGACCCAGCAGGGAATTAATTATAAAGATAAATAGCATTACTATCAGACGCACCAGAAGGAATGGATAAGTGTTCATTGTTCTTGTGGCTGGTTGGCTCCATAGGGAGGAAACTCTAAACAGGCTTCCTGTATGAATCTAAGATCTGTTGTTCACCAGAGACAGTGGGCTTGCTCACACATATTCATTACCTTTCAGAACTGCCACACAGTCCTTTGTGTGGCCTCTGTACAGCTGAGCCAGCCCCGGTAGTTCTATCCTCATCATAAGACCCGGAGCTAAAGTGTCAGATCTGGTCAGTGCTTTTATTGGACTCTCTTTCACTTCACTCTGAGACACACCCAGCCAGCGCTTCCTCAGGGCGTGAGGAGGCTCCGTCTCAATAGGGCACTCTCCCTGGTGGTGGTATAAAAGCACAGAGAGTTAAATTCGTTTGACACATGAAACCAGGTCTAAAGAACGGTTCACTAGATGATTACTGAGGGTTGGTCCAGCTCTCAACTCCTATAAAAACGGAAACTCCAGATGCTTCAAGTACTGTTTTCAGTTTCCTTCTGGAGCAGAGAGGAAACAAGAACTAGCATTCTCTTTTCACAGTTGAGCAAATAAAGGCACAGCACACATTTATCTTCCTCAGTGACACACAAGTATCCCAGAGTCAATATTAAGAACAAAGCCTCAAGAGTCCTGGACCTCAGTTCACTTTTCCCTGTTTTCACAGTTATTATACTTTGTACTTTGGAGGAAAATGAGAGTGATGACATTGGCATGGATTATCATGGAGAAAAGGACTGAGCATTCACTGGTGCCCTTGACTTTAACCCATTTTCTGATAGTTACTAAATAGCTTCAGAGCTTAATTCACACCTGTGAACTGGTTGGAAGACAAACAGGTCACTCATGTCTTCCAGAAACTTCTAGCTAACAACACAAAAAGGAATCTGGGGATTTGCAAGGGAGGAAGATAGACCTCAGGACATGAATTGTTGACATTTCATACCTCCTGACCTGAAAAGCCAATGAAATAGTGGACAGTGAAGTTTTTTAAGCCGCTTTTATAGCCACACCTGTCAGTTGAGACTTTTCCTTTCACAAATCAGGAAATGCTGTATTTTTGGATTATTGAGTGTTTCTGTCTGGAGCCATTCTCTGCTGTCTTGCAGTGCCAGAGGTAGAGGGGGAGGCAGAGAGTATCAGCTCCCTGTGCTCACAAATCACCAGTGCCTTCAGCACACCCTCCGAGGATCCCTTCTCCTCCGCCCCAATGACCAAACCAGTGACAGCGGCAGCACCACCGTCTCCTGCCTTTCAAGGTCAGTGCCCTGTTAGCCTGCTCAGCTTTTCTCTCCGAAACTAGCATTTTATGATGCTGCTCACTAACTGTAAGTTGGCATCCTGAGTTTTCAGAAAGCTGGTCAGACCCACTCATTTCCCTGTTTGATGTCTCAGGTGGATTCATTTCCCTGTTCAACAGTGTCCTTGCTCTTTGTTCCTCCCCAATTCCTCAGATGTTTGCATTTGTCAGTTTGCATGTACCTACCTACCATTTGTCCTGTTCTGTTAGGAGCTGCAGTCCCAGCCACTGCTTCGTTTCTCCTTCACTGTTCAGAGTCAGAGTGTCCAGCCACTTCTCCAGACACAGCAGTCATCAGAGTTGGTTCGAAGTTATTCTTTCTTTAGCACAGTGGTTTTCAGCCCAGGGTGATTTTGTCCTTGAAGGAAAATCTGGCATTCATTGTCGGAGACATTTTTTATTTGGGGTTTCACAACTTGGTAAAGGATGATTGCTAGTGGCACCTGTGTAGAGGCCAGGAATGATACTAAACATATTTCAATGCACAGGCTAGCCACCCTTACAACAAAAAATTATCTGGCCCAAAATATCAATAGTGCCAAGGTTGAGAAGTCCTAGACTCATCTAGTCTCTACCCATTCTCAGGAGGCTCATACAGAAAAAGGTACTTCTTTTGGTTCTTTAGATCATTTAATATTCTATAACAGGTGTCCTAGAATTTGACTTTGTGGCATTGAGAGTTACTAAAAGTTGTTTTCAGAGTTTTAGTACAGAAGTCAGCAGAGTCTGTATTACTTAAATTACAGACTTAAGAGTTTGACCTCCTTATAATTGCTGTTCCTTTATTTCTTTTGAGAGAGAGAGCTCAGAAAAAGCTCTGCTGTGAGAACAGTACCCTGCTCTTGTTGGAGTAAGCTACAGCATGCTTTTCCTACAAGGAATCTCTTTGCAAAAAATAAACCTTTATACCTTTAAAGTCATGTGCGCCAAACAGCTTTCCATCTGACAAATATTTATAATATCAATAATGAGCCCTAACCGGTTTGGCTCAGTGGATAGAGCGTTGGCCTTCGGACTCAAAGGTCCCAGGTTCGATTCCGGTCAAGTGCATGTACCTTGGTTGTGAGCACATACCCAGTGGGGAGTGTGCAGGAGGCAGCTGATCGATGTTTCTCTCTCATCAATGTTTCTAACTCTCTATCCCTCTCTCTTCCTCTCTGTAAAAAATCAATAAAGTATATTTTTAAAAATATCAATAATGATAGGCACAATTTATTAAGCCCTTGGTACCTTTTACCACATTATGGTAAGAACTCATGCATGTTCTCATCTCTTCTAATTCCACAGCAGCCCTTTGGGGTAAGCAAAACAGATAAGGAAAATGAGGCTCAGAGAGCTTAAGTAAATTGCCCAACATGCACAGCCAGGATTTAAACCCAGGTCTTTCTGAACATAGTACCCGTTACATTCCACTGACTGTATGCCTATTCACAAGGCAGTGAGTATAAAACTGAGTAGAACGTAGTGCTTTCCCTGTCTTTAAGGGGCTCCCAGTCGAAGGGTAAGCTAGTTTTTCAGACAAGCCCTGGGTAAATAGTACCAAAGCTACAGCATGGTTACCTCGTCCTAAACAGGGAATGGTTGTAGTGTAAGGCCAGGGAAGGTACCTGCTTATATGTTCCATACTAAATATGAATGATAGATGGACTGAGGAGGAGCAACTGATAGATAGATGCCCAGAGTACAGGAACAGATTTTGATAAAGAGAGACAAGAAAAGAATAGTAGGGCCTTTGAGATATTATCAACATTACCAAGGAGGAAAAAATCTTCCAAAAAGAAAGATAAAGTTAATTATGTAGTCAATTATAGATTTATTAAGCAAGTGAAAACATATGCAAAGTTTGATTTCTCATCTGTAATATGGGGATAATACCAGCCTTACTAGGTTTTTGAGAGAATTAAATGAGATGATGCACACTAAAGTATTATTAACATAGCATCTAGAACATAATGTGGAATCATTATATTTATCCCAATGTTGTTACTGTTGCCTTAACTTGGTCTTTGGAAAGTGAAAGGAGAGGGAAATGCTTTATATACATCATTATGCCAAAGGCTATGCATTAGCTTTTTGCTGCTTGTAATGCAAAGCCGCTCTGTTCAAATTTATTTGAAATTGTTTTTCTAGGCTTTCATTTCCTCTCTCCCCATACACATAATATCCTAGAACAGTCATTTGACCCTTTCCAGATAGCTATTTTCATCACAACCTCTAATTCCCTCTTTGCCAGAAGGTGTGTGTATCCACTAGAAGATGGTATGGTTATCCCAAGACCAACTTTTCTGTCTGTCTGTTCCATCAGTATTGCACATTGGCCTGACTGACCTGTGCACCCTGCATGAATTAACTCCATTGATGTTGTCTGCTCCCATTGTAGCTAATGGCACTGACTCAGCCTTCCATGTGCTTGCTGCTAAGCCAGCCCATACTGCTCTAGCATCCGTAGCAATGCCTGTGCGTGAAACCAACCCTTGGGCCCATGCCCTTGATGCTGTTAACAAGGGAATTGCAGCCACACATTCGGGTAAGGTGGCCACAGATGGTGGTGAGGATTCTGGGATCAGCTAAGTGACCCTGGTTTGAAAATCAGTCATTTACCTAAGGAGGAGCCAGGGAGAAGTTCTTTTAGGAAAAAGATGTTCTCTCCTGGAAATAAACTACCTACGATTAAGAAAGGATGGAGAAGGAGAAAGAACTAAGGAGGTTAAATTGACAGTTCTTAAGACTATGGAACAGAATCACCCACAGAACTTCCATAAAGCACAGATTCCCGGGCCTACCCTGAAGGAGGCTGTCACTGGATTGGGAATATGTGGGTAAGCCTATAGGACAGGGGACCTACAAGGACAGGCCCAAAAACAAGAGCTATAAAAAGCACTTTGTTTTTGCTCTTCTGTACTTTCTAATTTTTCTATAATGAACATGTAACCATAAAACCAAGAGAATTTTAAACAGTAATAAAGGCAGTTCATCAGGAAGGCAACCTGTGTTAGGAAGCCAGGCAGGGGTCATGAGGTATAGAACCAAGTATTTTCTCTTCGTTCTGTTAGAGTAGGTGAGTCACCTGGGGCCCTTTGAGCAGTGCAAGGTGGTCTCTGTACCATCGGTGAGCCACAGCACCAGGGAGGGGCTTCCTGTGCCGCCAGCTGCCTTGGTTCAGTGCAGTTGAGCCATATCTAGACGGCTCCTCAACGTGGCTGAGACAGCAGCATGGTCTGACACCTGCTGCCACAAAACTCCTCTGCCAGTCACATTCTTCCACTAGCGGGATTTGCTCCACGTTAGGATCATTCAGGTCACCGAGGTTATCAGGTAAAAAAAACGCTCCGAAAGACTGACTCTTCTCTCTCTCGTGTTGGTTTCAGGGACCGAGTGGGTTCAGTCTTCTGGTGCTGCCTCGCCAGGTCTCTTCCAGGCTGGTCACAGACGTACTCCCTCCGAGGCCGACCGCTGGTTAGAAGAGGTGTCCAAGAGCGTCCGGGCGCAGCCACCCCCAGCCTCAGCTGTCCCGCTGCAGCCAGTCCTCCAGCCGCCTCCGCCCACTGCCATCTCCCAGCCAGCGCCACCTTTCCAAGGGAATGCATTCCTCGCCTCTCAGCCCGTGCCAGTGGGTGCGGTCCCGCCCCTACAGCCAGCCTTTATCCCTGCCCAGGCCTATCCTGTGGCCAATGGGATGCCCTATCCAACCCCTAATGTGCCTGTGGTGGGCATCACTCCCTCCCAGATGGTAGCCAATGTGTTTGGCACTGCGGGCCACCCCCAGGCTGCCCACCCCCATCAGTCTCCCAGCCTGGTCAGGCAGCAGACATTCCCTCAGTATGAGACAAGCAGTGCTACTGCCAGGCCCTTCTTTAAGCCTCCTGCCGAGCACTTCAATGGGCCTGCGGCTTTCAATGGTGTAGAGGACGGCAGGTTGGCCTCAGGAGACAAGCACACAGAGGTTCCTGTGGGCACCTGCCCGGTGGATCCCTTCGAAGCCCAGTGGGCTGCGTTAGAGAGCAAGTCCAAGCAGCGTACCAACCCCTCCCCCACCAACCCCTTCTCCAGTGACTTACAGAAGACGTTTGAAATTGAACTTTGAGCAGTCCCCGTGGCTTATGTATTTTGTCCATACTTAGGCAAGGGCGGGAGGAGGGTGAAGGTTAGAGGAGCAAAGGAGACTTTGTGTTCCCAATAGCACACTTTTCACTAATCCCAAAGGTCCCAGGAGCACGTCCAGGTGCGGAGTGCTGTGTGGGGTGATTCTTGGAAAAAAGTGGAGAAAACCATTCCCAGAGAAGAGCTGTCCTAGTTAGGCTAAAGAAGTCAAGAAAACGTTGCCCTTTGTCCCTCTCCTGCCTCAGCCCCTTACAAATCTCTGATAACAGAGAGGCAGATGTATCTGAACAGGAATCGGTATTCAAAGCACATTTACTGGAATATAGAACACAACGGGAAGCAAAACGACCTCCCTTTGATTTTCAGGCCATGCCCCTGCCTCCTCTCGATCCTGGCCCACCTTAGAGATTGAGAATAGGGTGGCCTGTGCTTGGGCTGAGGACGAGAGGCAGGCGGTGCTGCCAGAATCCCAGGAGGGCGCGTCAGCAGCTGCCCGGCAGAGCTATATTTTAGGGGTAAAGTTGAGCTTCCATTTTGAGTAAGAATAAATATTATAAATATATATCAAAAAAGCCAAAATCTTTATTTTTATGCATTTAGAATATTTTAAATAGTTCTCAATATTAAAAAGTTGTATAAGTTGTAAGTAATCTTGCCAAAGGTAAAAGGGTTAGCTGTAAGAAATTGTACATAAGATTGATTTATCGTTGATGCCTACTGAAGTCAAAGGGGAAAAGCTGGAGGTGCAGACCGGATCCCTCGCTCATTTGGTATCAGTCACTGTAAGTAGAGTAGCACATTGCAACAACAATCATGCTTATGACCAATACAGTCACTAGGTTGTAGTTTAAATAAAGAATGAAAGAGTAGTCTCGTCCTGGTTTTAAACCTATGGTGAAATTCTAATATTATTTTAATGGAATCAGTCTAAATATGCTCTATAGAGAATATGTATTTTCTTTTATATATTGCTGCAGTTTCCTTATGTTAATCTTTGACTTTAACACTAAGGTGACAATGACATCATATGCATAGACTGGAATGCAGGTTATTCTGTTGGTTTGTCATGTGGGTCTTGGTGGGTTCTGTTTTGTCCTTTAAGTGTTGTTCCCATGAGTTTTGTGGGGATGGAGTTTCTGGTTTTATTAGGGGTGTGTGTATGTGTGTGTGTGTGTGTGTGTCATCCCCCTCCCTTGTGGTGGACAGAACATCCTGTTGCCAGTTGCAGCCACTTGACCTCTGGTAACAACGTGAGATCCCATCTCATTTTTACTTTTGAACGTTGGCCTTACAATCAAATGTAAGTTATATATATTTGTACTGATGAGAATTTATAATCTGCTTTAACAAAAATAAATGTTCGTGGTAGAAGCTTTTGCCCATAAAGAGCTGTTCTTTCCTCTTTTCTTTATTAGCAGTTGACTTTTAGTTCTTCCAGGTCTTGTTCCCTCTCTCCATTCTGCTGTTGCTGCGGTCTCTAGTTTGGTGGTTAGAAAATCTTTTCTAATATGTTCTTTTTAAAATATATTTTATTGATTTTTTACAGAGAGGACGAGAGAGGGATAGAGAGTTAGAAACATCCATGAGAGAGAATCATCGATCAGCTGCCTCTTGCACACCCCCTACTCCGGATGTTCCCCCTAACCAAGGTATATGCCCTTGACCGGAATTGAACTTGGAACCTTTCAGTCCGCAGACCGATGCTCTATCCACTGAGCCAAACCGGTTTCAGCTGTAATATGTTCTTTTATTATTATTTTTCAGAGAGAGGAAAGGAGAAAGAAAAACATCAATTGATCGGTTGCCTCCCACATGCACAACCCTCTGGTGTGCGGACAACGCTCCAAGTCTCACTGGCCAGGGCTCTGGTATATTCCTATAGTTCATATTTATATTCGTTCTTTAGGCTTTGGTTGACCCTAAACACATCTCTAACATCAGATTCTTGCTGCCTAAAGTGTGGTCTGGACAACAGCCCGGACTTCACCTAGGAGCTGGTTAGAGATACAGAATCTCACCTCCCCACCCTCCTCCAGACCTTGGAAGTAGAATCTGCATTTGAGCAAGATTCACAATCAGATGTCCAGGGCTGGAGCAGTGAGTCTCGACCTTGGATATGTATCAAAATCACTTGGGAACATTTAAAATCCTCATGGCTGGGCGGAACTCTAGACCAATTAAATTCAAATCTCTAGAGAGTGGAACCCTGGTTCTGTTTTTTAAAAGGCTCCCACTGTGGAAGAGGGTTGAAAACCAGTGGTTTAGATTGAGTTTTACTCTCACCTTGAACTTCAGTCCACTATTCTGTGACAAGTTCTAGGAAGAGCTACGTAGCTAACCTCAAACTTACCTTCTTAAAATATGTTACCGATGGGCCAAATACTGGTTCAGTTAAAGAACTGGGGAGTCTTAAGAGTATTAGAAATTTTCTAATTTTTTATAGCAAAACCAGCATGGTAAATCAAAGGGAAGGGTTCTCAGTATTTTTAAATGGAAAGAAAAGGTCTGTGCCTTGGCCCAAAATAGGTAGACCAAGTAGTATCCCTCATCAGCCAGTGTGGTCATGATGAACAAAACCTTTCCCTTAGCGCCTTTTTCCCCCATGTCTCTCAATAACCTGTGTCAGCAGGCCCAGGGCTCTCTGGAGGATTTGTGGAAAGGTATTAAGAAGCTCATTGAATCCAGGCCTCTTATTTTAGCAGCAAGGAATTGGAAATCATTCATCTCAGAACTTCCAACTCAAACCATTTCTGAAGCCACTTATTATTACATTGCCCTCCCCTCCATTGGTACCACCATCTTGTTGTTGCTGGTTTCTTTAAATATATTTTTTAATTTATTTCCGAGAGAGGGAGAGAAAGGGAGGCAGAGATGGAAACATTAATGATGAGAGGGAATCATTGATCTGTTGCCTCCTGTACTCCTCCGACTGAGGATCAAGCCTGCAACCTGGGCATATGCCCTGACCGGGAATTGAACCCTGACCTCCTAGTTCATGGGTTGATGCTCAACCACTAGGCCACACTGCCAGACTGTTTTGTTTTTTGGGTGGGTTTTTTTTTTAAATATTTTATTGATTTTTTTACAGAGAGAAAGGGAGAGGGATAAAGAGAAACATCGATGAGAGAGAAACATCAATCAGCTGTCTCCTGCACACACCCTACTGGGGTACATGCCCTTGACCGGAATCAACCCTGGGACCTTTCAGTCTGCAGGCCGACGCTCTGTCTATCCACTGAGCCAAACCGGTTTCAGCTAGACTGCTGTTTATAATAATAGTCTGGCTTTTATCTAGCAGCAAACACTTTGATTCACAGATTCCTACTCGAGAAGGAGCAGCTCCTTATTGGTCTCGGTAGAGAGCAGGCCCGTCGATGAGCTCCACACAGGCGTAAGGCGGTCCCCACAGCCAGCTCTTCCTGTTGGCCTCAGGAGGGGGGCTTCCTGCTCCAGCTTCCCGATGAAAGTAAGCAGCTTTTCCAGTTCTTTCATGCTCAGATAATAATGCAACTGCCACCCTTTCATACTAAACCCCTATACTGAGCCTTACTTTATAGCCCACTTTCCTGGGAGCTTTCACCAACATCATGGTGTTAACCATAGGCACAGATGGGCTTGAAGTTGGTTGCCATTTACTACCCAGAGGCTGAGAAAGGGACTGGAGCAATAGACCACTGTTGGACCCCAGATGAGATCTAGTTCTAGCAAAGAATCCTTCCCTGTCACAGCAGGAGTTAGGTAGGTGTGAACTTTGAAATTATGTACCTCCCTATCCAGCTTTACATGAAGTGAGAACCCTGGTAGCTCGTTTTAAAAACGCAGTGATGCTGTGTAACAGAAATTATAGAGGGAAGTTGTAAAGTAAAGGGTATCTAATCCAAACAGATTTCTCTCCTTTGATCATGACAGAGATGCTGATCTGGCCTCTGCTGAGACTAAACACTGGCTGGCTGGAGTGGCTGAAGGGGGTGGGGTGGCGTGGGGTGTCTCCAGAAGATAACTCCCTTGCCAGCCACGGAGGGGAGAGCGAGAGTCTCCCTGCCCTTCTCCCCAGCCCTACCCTTCGTTTCAGAACTGGGGCTGGAGCCAGCCTTCATCCCTGCAGCCAGACCGGCTGAGCGTGCGGCCGGGAACGGGCACAGCTGGCACAGCAGAAGCTGGAGTAATACTCATTGCCACAGAGCTGGGCCTGCAGGATGAGCTCACAGTTGGCCAGCTCCGGCTGATCCATGCAGTCCCTGCCCGGGTCCCTCGGCTGGGCGGACAGTGCTGTTTTGGAGAGAGAGAAAGGGTAAGGAAGCTCTGCGCGCTGAAAATTCTCACCATTTCATTTCCTTGAAAGTGGCACCTGGAACCTTTCCACACCTGTATGTACAACTACGAGGAGGGGTCACAATTTCCACCCATTTCCCCCCCACCCAATTATAGCTGACACAATATTAGTTTCAGGTGTGCGACATAGTGATTACACATTCATATAACTTACAAAGTCCTATAAGTCTAGTTCCCATCTAAGCCATGCATAGTTATTACAATATTGTTGACTATCCCCTATGCCAGGGGTCCTCAAACTTTTTAAAGTGGGGGCCAGATCACAGTCCCTCAGAGAGCTGGAGAGCCGGACTATATGAACTACTAATTCCTACTGTAACACCTCGGCTGCGCTCACTGCCCAAAAAACCTGGCGGGCCGGATCAGACTCCTCTGCGGGCCGCATGTGGCCCGCGTGCCGTAGTTTGAAGACCCCTGCCCCATGCTGTACTTTACAGTCCTGTGGCTGTTTTTACAATTGCAATATATATATCTTAGTCCCTTCCCCTTCTTCACCCATCCTCCTAAACTCTCTTCCCTCTGGAAATCATCAGTCTGTTCTCTGCATCTGAGTTTCTATTTTGTTTGTTTTTTTTTTAGATTCCACATGTAAGTGAAATCATATGGTATTTGTATTTCTCTGACTTATTTCACTTAGCATAATACCCTCTGGGTCCATCCATATTATTGCATGGCAAGATTTCACTTTTTTATGATTAATATTCCATTTTATATATATGTACCACGTCTTCGTCAAATAATTTAGTGATACTTAGGTTGCTTCATATCTTGGCTACTAATAATGCTACAGTGAGCATAGGGATGCATATGTCTTTTCAAATTTGTGTTTTGGATTTCTTCAGATAAATACCCAGAATTGGAACTGTTGGGTCATGTGGCAGTTGTATTTTTAATTTTTTGAGGAACCTCCATACTGTTTTCCATAGTGGCTGTACCAATCTGCATTCCCACCAGCAGTGCACAAGGGTTCCCTTTTCACATCTTCGATAACACTTATTGTTTGTTGATTTATTGGAGATAAACATTCCAACAGGTATGAAGTGATATCTCATTGTGATTTTAATTTATATTTCCCTGATGATTGATGTTTAGCACTTTTTCACATGTCTATTGGTCATCTGTATATTCTCTGTGGAGAAATGTCTGTTTAGGACTTCTGCCCATTTTTTAATTGGGTTGTTTGGGGTTTTGAGGGTTTTTTTGTGTGTTTTTTGGTAAATTTTGTGAGTTCTTCGTGTACTTTGGATATTAACCCTTTATTGGATATTTCAATGGTGAGTATCTTCTCCCATTCAGTAGGTTGTCTTTTCAGGTTTTTTATTTTTGTTTTGTTAATTCTCATCCGAGGATAATTTTTTTTTTTTTTTTTTAGAGAGAGAGAGTGGGAGGAAAAGAGAAACATCAATGTGAGATTGATTGCCTCCCACATGTGCCCCCAATCAGGGCTGGGGAACAAGCTTGCAACCGAAGTATGTGCCCTTGACCAAAATTGAACCCATGACCCTTCAGTCCACAGGCCAACGCTCTACCCACTGAGCCAAACTGGCTAGGGCTCTATTGTTTTTTAAAAACTAACTCATTTATTTGCACTCTGATCTTTGGGCTTTGTTCTTTTTTTCGAGTTCCTTTATATACAAGGTTAGATTGTTGGGGATTTTTATTGTTTTTTGAAGTAGGCCTGTATTACTATTTCTCTTTCTCTTCAAACTGCTTTGGCTGTGTCCCATAGATTTTGGGTCATTGTGTTTTCATTTACGTTTATCTCAAGGTATCTTTTCATTTCTTCCTTAATCTCATTGTTAACCCATTTATTGGTTAATAGCATGTTTTTGTCATTTTCAGTTTTCTTGTTTTAATTTCTACTTTAATACCACTGTGATTGGGAAAGATGCTTGATATGATTTCAGTTTTCTTAATTTATTGAGACTTCTTTTATGGCTTGACATGTTGGTTATTCTGGAAAATGTTCTGTGTGCACTTGAAAAGAGGCCCGGGTGTCAGTCCAACCCCCTAAGCAACACTCTACCACAGACTTTCTCCCCTGGCCCTGACCGGTCCCCACCCTCATTCTGCAGGCCTGGCCCCGGCACGTTCTCCCTCAGCTCCGCTCCTTCCAGCCCCGGGCACAGCCCTGCTGCTCAGTGAGCCCAGACTGAGGGTGCGTGGAGGCACACTGGGCATAGGGCAAAGATCACATCCATCCCCCCCCCCCAAAAACCGTGTCCCCCCCTCCCCCCGTCCCTCTGGCTTATTTGAACACAGAGCTCTTGTGAGATTGAAGATTATACCACAAGCTGTTTTCATCAATTCTGAGATGCACTTACTTTCATATTTTAACACCTGTCAAACTGGACTGCAAATTAATTGGTGTCCTCGCATTGAATTAGCCATTTTTTCCTTAGTGTTATTAAAATGCATCTTAAAACATGGTAACAGCTTAGAGCAAGACCTAGAGAATAGAAAGCTGAAATATCAACTTACTAAATAGTGCCAGGAAAACTCTGCCCACTCCAGGTGTAGTAGTTTAGTGGAAAGAACATTAAGTATGAGGATTAGCCAATTTGGCCGCAGATCTGTGGCATGACCTGTGGAAGTCCCGGGAGCTCGCCCGATTAGTGTGTCACGTATAAGATGGCGACTCTAACCCCTGCCTTTCCTGTCTGGGCTGTGTGATCGCAGGGCCTTACAGGCACTTTCCCAGCGCAGGACCATGTTTGCCGCCCTAATTAGAATGGACAGATTTTAGTGATCTGCCTTATTATAAACTACCAGTCAATCCTATTTCTCAAAATACTAAGAAAATAAAATAAAAAAAAAATGGTACTTAGCATAACCTATTAAGCTACGAGCCATGCCTGTCATCCACATCGTTTCCTTCGTCCTCACTGTAGCCTGCGGGCGGTGGAGGAGCCCGCCGCACACTGAGGAGAGTGAGGCTCAGGGAGGCTCAGCCCTGCCCCGCGTCACACTCAGTGCCGGGCAGAGTGAGGAGGACTCGGACCAGAGTCCCTGGGCCGCAAAGGCTGCTGGGGAACAAGCGCCTTTCCTACCTGGCGGGACCACCTTCACCTCGGTGCTGCGGCTCAGGGCCTGGCTGCCGCGGTAGGTGCTGCACGTGTAAGAGCCCTGGTCCCCGGCCCGCAGGTTGTGGATCAGCAAAGTGCCGTCTGGAGACTGGTGGACCCGGTGGCCATCGGCCGGTATCGGCAGCCCGTTCCTGGAGGGGAGAGGCCGTGAGCACTGTCCAGGGCCTCTGGTCTTCGGCCCCTGGGATGCTACTCCCAGGCCAAGAGGCAGAGGGAGGAGACAGGCAGAGACCGCTCCAGAGTCAGTGCTCCCTCTCTGTGGACAGACAGATGGCCCTCACCTAGAAGAGGTGGGACACGGTGCCCAAAAGATAGGACATTATCAAAGCGAAATAGAAGTGACAAACACACCAACAGCCCGGTGCTCTGAGGGCCGTAAATGCCTCTCCCACAGAGGAACCCACTCACTTCATTAACCAAGGACGAGGCAGCCATGAGGGGCCAGGCCTGTGCTGGATGAAGCAATAAGCGTTCCCCGCCTCCAGGGCACTGGGGTGGGGGTGCAGGTGTTTGGGGGAGACTGGCCTGAGGATGAGGAGGCTGCAGCTGGCTGGAAGAGAGGGACTCTTTGAGGAAGGCCATGGCCGGGGCGAGAGGAAGTGTGCTCGGCTCTGGCCAGGAGTCGGACTGGATCCAGAGGGCAATAGGACTGACATGGCATTTGTGCTCGGAAAGTCTCTGACTGAAAGTGTCTTGACTGCGGGGGAGGTTGGGGGCCAAGCCTGGAAACAGACCAGGTCAGAGGCTGCTGCACAGGTAGATGACACAGGCACCGAGGGTCAGATGTGGGAGAGGAGAACTCGAGAAGGATAGCGGTTTCTAGGGTGGGTGCTGGTAATGGGGTGCCCCTCCACCATGGGAGACCCAGGACAGTGATGAGGGGTGAATGGTGAGGTTATTTCCCACCGTTTTGCATTTTGTGGGCCTGTGAGATACCAGGAGGCATTGGGTTTGAGGTTTGGACCCAGATCATGGTCACCACTGGATGGTCCCTGAAACCATGTGTCTGCATGTTTCCCGAAGGAGAAGTTAATTCAGGGGTCCTCAAACTTTTTAAAGTGGGGGCCAGATCACGGTCCCTCAGAGAGCTGGAGGGCCGGACTATATGAACTACTAATTCCTACTGTAACACCTCGGCTGCGCTCACTGCCCAAAAAACCTGGCGGGCCGGATCAGACTCCTCTGCGGGCCGTAGTTTGAAGACCCCTGAGTTAGATAATCCGAGGACCACGGCCAGACCTTGAGGTCCGCTGGCTTCTAAGGGATGGCTATGCGGAGATGAGCCAGCTGGGAAAGGAGCAGGAAGGGCCTGGGCCGGGTGGGGACAGGGTGTGTCCGGAAGACTTAGAAGCAGGCGAACGGCTGGTGGCCTTGGCCAGGGCTGGAGGTGAGGCCCCGTCCGAGGGCTGGGTGCGGTGACCGGGTGGAGACAGGCCGTGCCAGGTGCTGTGAGGAGGGAGTCCTGAGCATGTTCCCACGGGAAGAGCCGGGGGAGGCGAAGGTGAAGGTACAAGCGCAGTCCAGGGTGAGGGCCTTCCCGTCCTGGGATCACCTGTCACCCGACCAAGAACATCCTCCCCTCCTCAGCCTCAGGGCCCCGCCAAAGCCACCGCCTGCCACGCCTTCCTTGGTCCTCCCCGAGGGAGTCCGTCTCCGTCCTCAGGGTGCCGGCAGCACTCAGGCACTGGGCAGCTCCCGCCTGAGAGTATCTAGGGGGCTCTGACGATCCGGGGCCCTCAGAGCCAGCCTACTAGACGCTGCGAGGAGGAGGAAGGCAAAAGGTGCGTGCTGAACGAACGAATCAGACCCACCGAGTCCTAAAAGGCTGCTGAAGTCCCCAGAGCTGCGTGCGCCCCGTGGTTCTCAGCCCCGGGAGACTGCCACCGAGGGGATATTTGGCATCATCTGGAGACATTTCTTACTGTCCTGCGAAGGTGCTGGCCTGGATGATGCTAGACACCCAACAACGCACAGGGTAGCCCAGATTACCGGGCCCGAATTGGCAATAGAGCTGGAGTGAGAAACGCTGGTATGGCCCAGCTAACAGAAGAGAGCAGCCCTGTGGGCCTCCCTGTGCAGCACCAGGCCTAAGGGGGGCGGCGGGGGGGGGGGGGGACAGCGGGGACAGCAGTGTCCCTGCAGGGAGGTGGGCCTTACCGGGACCATCTGATGTTCACGCTTTCTCCTGCCACCACACACTGCAGCCTGGCCGTGTCACCTTCCAGCACCGTCACCGTGGAGGGCAGCCCTGTGATTGTCAGCTCCCCTGGGCCCAAGGGGGGGCGCACCGTTAGCCACTCTGCGGAGCCTCCCAGCGACTGGCCCAGTCACCCTCCGTCCCACCCTCCCGGCCCCTCACCCTGAACCCTGAGCTGCACCCATCGCTGCTCTCGGTCCTGCCCGTTGAAGGCGACACAGGCGTAGAAGCCACCGTCTTCCACAGCCACGTGGCTGATGACCAGAGACCCATCGGGCTGCTGCTGGTGTCTGGGGACCAAGCAGAGGCGGGGCTCCAGCCCGTGCAGGTGGGGGGGGGGGGGCCTTTTCCAGGTGAGAGGGTCTGACAGGGCCCGTGGGCAACCAGCTGCCGCGCTCATCTACTTGAAGGTGCCTGACTTTAGTCCTGGCAATAAATCATTTCACATTCCCTGACACAACATAATGTGGGTTTCCAGTTTTTGCTCTGCTCGTTTAGCAGGCTCACATCCTGGTCCTGCCCTGAGGGGCTGTGGGGTGGTAAGCTTCTGGGGTAGGATTCTCTGCAGACTGTGTGGAGATCAGACACGCTCACGTGGGGCCACGCTAGCCATTACGACGACAGCCAGGACTGCCTGCCTCCTTCCGCCCCAGCCACCACCTGTCAGCTGCCCTGCTCCTCTGCCCACTGCCCACTCCGGAAAGGCCCACGGAGCCCTGTGCCCAGCAGCTCCATCTCGAGAGCCCCTGACGGGCCAGTGACTCCTGGCAGCTCCCGCCCCCAAGGGCCTGCACAGGGCGGGGCGGGGACAGCAGGGAGGGCGGAGGGGCGGACACACCTGGGAGAAGAGGGGGTCTGCCCATCCCTCTGCCACTCGATGGTTGGGGGTGGGAAGCCCTCAGCGCGACAGGTCAACCGGACCCGCTGGCCGGGCTGGGCGTCCACCACCCCAGGCTGGCTCTGGTCCAGGCGCAGCCTGCAGGACAAGCACCCACAGCCCTGAGGGGGCCCTGCTGCTGCCCCCATTCCCATCCAGCATGGGGTCGGGACCTCTGCACAAGCCCCAAGGGCCCCTCCTTCTCCAGCCAGATGTAGCTTCCTAAGCCACCCCGCTGTTCTGCCAGGGACCCCATCAACTACTGGGCCGAAGTCCAGCGGCCACCTCCACTTCCTCCCCCGCCCCAGACTCAGACTGCTCCTCCGCACCCCACACATCCGACTCCGGGTCTGTGGCCTGGGTTCCCTGCAGCCCCTGCAAACCGCGCTCTTCTTCAAAGCTGTCCTGGGCCCTAACCCCGACTTCCCTTCCCCCGCCCTGTTCCCGCTCTTCCTCCCCCAGGGCCGGCTGAGGAGCCATGCTGTCCAGTTCTCCCCTAGCGGAGCCCTGAGCAGGGCCAGCGAGCCTGGGCACAGCACACTGGCTGGGGACCCGCTCCCCTTCCCTTCCCCCGTCCACTGGGAGCTCCACGGGCCCCGGACCCCATGGGGGGGGGGGGGGGCTCTGCCCGTTACCTGGTGGAGGGCCGTGGGTGCGCAGAGGAGATGGCCCCCAGGCCCCCAGCGTCCCGCCCTGGGCCGGAGTCCTGAGCGCGGTGGCCCTGGGCGGGGATGTCACCCCCTGTGAGGCCAGGAGAAGGGAGGAGTGGCGGGGAGGAGGGGGGCAGGGGGGGAAGGGAGGGAAGGGTCGGCCCTGAGGCCGGGTGGGATTGTGGAGAAGCGAGGGCCATGAGGAGCAAGACTCCACCCCAGCACCTGCCCCGCATGCCTGGGCCCGGAGCACCCCAGCCCCTCCGTCCTGGGGGGCCCGGCTCGGCCCCTCAGCCAGTCCCCCCACCCTGGGCCCCTGGGGCAGGGGACAGGCCCCTGGGGCAGGGGACAGGGACCTGTGATGCGCAGCTGGATCTGCGGGGAGTCCCGGCCTGGCCTGGCGCCGCAGCTGTAGGTGCCCGCATCCTCCGCCCGCAGGGGGCTGACCACCAGGGAGCCGTCCGGCTGCAGCCTGTGTCTGAGCGAGGGGGACGGGGACAGCGGGCTCCGTGCTCCAGCCGGAGGGGCCATGGCCCCTCTCCCCCCGTCCCAGGGGGCGTCAGGGGGGCCGCCGCCTCTGGGGGAGGACCCGCACACACCTGTCCGAGGAGAGGGGCTGCCCGTCCTTCTGCCACCTGGCAGGGAGGCCCGTGGAGGCCGCGTCCGGGCAGGAGAGCCGCACCGCCTGCCCCAGGGCCGCCTGCACCAGCCAGGGCTCCGCGCCGGCCTCGCTCACCCTGCAGCGGTGGGCGGGGAGGACCTGCCTGCTGGCGTGGGTGCCCCCACCGGGGCCCCTTCCTCTGTGTCCCATCCTGTCACGGGCACTGAGGGGCCAAACTCCGGACGCCCATGGACTCAGGAATCCGCCTTCCCAACTCCCCCCAAGCCAAGCACTGCCCTCGGCCTGGCTGGCACAGCAGGGATGCACCGAACCCAGGCGAGGAGGGGGTGGAGGGTGGGAGGTGGGGGGTGGGGGCCGCCCAGGCCACAGTCACACTAACCTCTCCTGCTTCCTGTTGTTATTAATCTCCCCAAATCCCTCATTCCTACGCACAGGCCCAAGGAGTTCACAGGCGCCGCCCACCCTGGCCGGTGAGCTGGCGCCCCCTTTTACAGGCCAGCCCTCCAGGCCGGCGGACAGGCCGGGGACACGGGAGATCTGCGGTGGATCCCCCGCCAGGGCCTGGCTGCCCGCGCGTCCCCCGTGTCCAGGCCTCCAGGCAGGGCGGGCGGAGGGCGGCTGGCCTCAGGGCTTTAAATCCCGGGCCTGGGCCCCTGACACCCCACCTGGGGAAGGCGAGGCTCACCTGTGGGAGGAGCTGTGGGAGGGTGGTGCTGGCCGCCCCGCGTCTCCGCCCAGTCCAGGGGTGCTGGAGCCCAGCCCGGGGCCCCAGGGCCACTCCCCCGCGGCCGGGGGCTGGTGCGCGGCCCCGGGCCTGTGCTGGCCGGCCTCCCGCTGGCCTCCGGGGCTGCTGTGGGCGCTCTGGCCCGCGGCCCCCGGCTCCGGCTGGCGGGGTGCCTGCTGAGCCCCCCGGCAGCTGCTCATGCACTCCTCCTCCGAGGCGAAGTTGTTGGCGTTGCCGTGGCAGCCGCCGTACCAGAAGCGGTTACACCGGCCCACGGAGGCGATGAAGTACCAGCGAGGGGCCCAGTCTGTGCAGGAGCCCAGGGCGCTGGGCAGCAGGCACCCCACGGGGTAGGCTGCGGGCAGGAGCACGGACAGCACTGAGGCGGCCACCACGGCCCAGCAGAGCCCTGCCAGGAACTGCCCACATCCCCTCGGAGACAGGAGCCTTCGCCCCGGCCCCTCACCCAGCCCTGGGGGCAGTCTGCTCACTGCCTACACCTGGGCACAGAGCAGCCTCCGAATCATCCTGGCACCTCCACCCACAGAACCAGAGCCTTCCAGAAAGTCAGGCCTGGGAGCTCCCTGGACTGGGCCCCGCACCCCCATCCCTGACCAGGCCCGTGGAGTGCACACCCAGGGCACCCCAGGGCTTGACCCAGCCCTGAGCTTCAGGAGCCTGAGCAGATGCCCAGCGAGCGGCCCACCCTGTGCCCAGGCCCCTTCGCCAGCCTCTGAACACCCTCCAGCCCACCTGCCGGTGCTAGCAGCCCCCGCCCAGCATGGCCTCCCCTCCACGTTCAGACATGACTGTGACTGGCCCCTGCTCAGAGCCTCCTGCAGACCCAGACCAGCCTGCCTGGCCTCCAGCGTCTCCAGCTCCAGCCCCAATACCTCCTTCCAGGTCTCGCCCCCGGCAGGGCAGAGACACCCCATCCACAGGCACTGACCCTGCAGCACCTCTGCTCTGACGGGGCCTGAGCCCCCAGGGAGAAGGATGGGCCTTCCTCCTCTGTGGGGTCCCCACCTACACTCTGACCCCACCGCAGCCCGGCGGCCTCAGAGCAAGAGAACTGGGGATGAACACAGACCGCTGTTCCCGGCCTGGCACCCAGGGGGCGCTGGGTACACCCTCGTGGAAGAATGAACCAACCCCCGGGCCCAGGAAGGTCTGGCTTTGAGGGAGACCAGGGCCTGCCCACCGGGCTGAGGAGGGCACCCACTCACCGTAGCTGGGCCGGCCCACACAGCCCTCCCCAAAGGGGCCTGCTGCAGAGGCCACGTTGTCATAGCAACAGCCAAACTGGGAGCCGCGGCACTCGGTGGGCTCGCTCTGCTGGGCCTGGGGCTGCTGGGCCCGGGGCACCTGGGGAAGGAATGGGAACAGATCCGCTTCCTGGTGGTCGGATGGCAGGGAGAGGATGGCAGGAGCGGGAGAGACAGGCTGTGACACACACACACACACACACACCCCCCCCCCCCGCGCAGAACGCCAGCCCTGGGCAGATCGGGCCCGGAGGACAGCAGACGAAACCCCCAGCCCCAGCCGTCTCTGAAGCGTGTCCTGGAGAGGACACCCCAGGCCCACAGGCGCCAGAGGCCTCCTCCCTGCACGGCCCGGGCTGCGGGCACAGGCGGGGTGCGGGCTGGCTCCGCCCGCGTGAACGGGGCACTCACCGTGGGGGCCACTGCTCTGGACCCCGACCGCCTGTCACCGCCGTGAGCCGTGGCGCAGCCAGCGTGGTGGGGCCCCTCAGCCACAGACACCCCGTCAGGGCAGCACCCGTACCTACAGACACCACAGCCCTCTGCTCACCGCCGGCCCGCCCGGGCACCCTGAGCTTCCAGCACCCGGACTCCCTGCGCCGGGGCTGGCCAGGGGACGGTCCAGGAGGAGAGGCCGTGTCCCTGAACGCATATCCCAGCTCGCACACCCACCCCAGACACTAGTCCACCAGCCCCGGGAGCGGCCAGCGGGGAGGGCAGCCCTGACGACCGGCAGACCCTCAGCGCACACATCCCGCCTCCAGAGCAAGGCGGGACGGACCGGGCAGGCGGCCTCATCGCCAGACCCCCGGGGGAATGAAACAGAAAGAGGGTCAGGAAAGCCGGCACCCATTTCACCCACAACCGGGGCTTGGGAAGGACGGTGAAAGGAAGAGCAGATCCGAGCACCTTCCCCGGGGCAGGCCCTGTGGGGTCTGCTCGTCCTCACAGCCGCCCCAGCCAGCGGCTGCCACTGCTCCGATCGCAGCCGAGGAGGCCCGGACCAGAGAGGCTGTCACCCAGCACCCGCCAACAAGCGGCTGAGCTGGGACTCACCCCCAGGCCGCTGGCCCCACAGTCTGGGTCCTTCGTACTTAGCCCCTGAGGGAGTGGGGGCCTGGTTTGGACTAAAAGCTGGAACCCAACCCCGTGTGCCTTCCCAGAGCCTTGGGCGACAGCCCCACTCTGCAGAGGGAGTGGGCCTTCCACCCCATTCACAAAGCACAGCAGGAGGAGGCGCAGCCAGAGGAGGCAGAGTCAGGGCTGCAGCAACCTCTGTGGTCCCATTCCTGGGCTCGGCAAACCCACCCACCCTCTCTGAGTAGAGGCTGCTTTCCCCACCAGCGCCTCCCCCCATCACTGCCCCTCCACCACAAACACACACACACACACACACACACACACACACACACACACAGAGACACACACACAGAGACACACACACACAGACACATACATATACATACACACACACACAGACACACACACAGACACACACAGAGAGACACATACATATACATACACACAGAGAGACACACACAGACACACACACACACAGACACACACACGACACACACAGACACACACAGAGAGAGACACACAGACACACACATACATATACATACACACACATACATATACATACACACGCCTCTGACCTGGTGAGGGGAAGAGGCACCCACCTGCTCTGCTGACAAGAGGCCCCGGGGCAGCCTTGCCACTGCGGCCCGAGAGAGGCCGTGTGGCCATCGGGGCAGCAGCCGTGGGGGCTGAGCCTGCAGTCCCGGGGTCCCGAGGCAGCCCACAGGGGCTGCTGCGGCGCGGAGGCTGGGGCGGGGGCTGGCAGGCGGGGGCCCTGCTCTCCTCTGGGGTTACCCGGAGCTGAGGGCTGCTCCCGGGGTGCCCACCACTGGTCTCTGGAACCTAGAAAGACGAGAAAGCAGAGACACATGATGTGTCCTTCCCTCCACCCCCCCAAACCACTCACCCCCACCCCAACCTCATGCCCAGGGCCCTGGGTCGGGGCTTCTGCCAAGCTTCTCATCCAAAGCGGGGTCCCCCTGAGGGCCCAAAGACACCAGGGGACCCGGAGCAGGTGTGCACCTCCTGCCTGCTGGGAGCCGGCAGCCGGGCGGGAGCAGAGGGGAGGAGGAGAGGAGTGTGAGAGCCGTGGCCGCCCCGACCGGCCTCTGCTCCCACCCACGGGTCAGGCAGGCCTGGGGGACCAGCACAGCGGACGGAAACGAGCAGGGCCTGTGATTTCATAGGACCCTCCCCACGTTCTAAGAGCCTTTAATCCCATAGAAAGCACCAATATTACATGTTCAGCAAAAAGGAAAGCTAGATATAAAATTAGCATCTGTTTGATCCCAACTATAAAACACACACACACACACACACACACACAAAAGGTCATACACAATTTTTTAAAATTGGATTGTTGAAAGAACCAACCACCCAATCTAAAAACAAGCAAAGAAATTGAACAGGCATTTTCCCAAAGATACGCAAATGGCCAAAAAGCACATGAGATATTCAACATCATTGGTCATCAGGAAAGATGAGGTACTGCCTTCGCACCCACTACAATGGCTCTAATAAAAAAATTCTGAATAGCCTGGCCCATGTTTCTCTTTCCCTCTCCCATTTCCTCCAGAATCAATAAGAATATCCTATGTAATCCTAGGTAATAAAAAGGTAATATGCATATTAACCATCACTCCATCACAAAGATGCAGTGCCCATAGCCACAAGATGGCGGCGCCCAGTCCTCTCAGCCCTGCTGGATGGGTGGCTGCTGAGAGAGGAGAGTGGGCAGCATGAGCGCCCTGGGGGAATGCTCACTTCGTCGCCACGGCGATGAGGCAAGTGTTCCACCCCAGCCGTGAGGGCCTCTGGGCAGCGGGCACCGAGCGGCTGGCAGCGGGGGGAGGGGAGGGGAGAAGCTTGCATTGTCGCCCCAGCAACAAGGAAAGCGTTCTGTGCCCGGCCGCGGATGGGCCTCTGGGCCGCGGATGGGCCTCTGGGCCGCGGATGGGCCTCTGGGCCGCGGATGGGCCTCTGGGCCGCGGATGGGCCTCTGGGCCGCGGATGGGCCTCTGGGCCGCGGATGGGCCTCTGGGCCGCGGATGGGCCTCTGGGCCGCGGATGGGCCTCTGGGCCGCGGATGGGCCTCTGGGCCGCGGATGGGCCTCTGGGCCGCGGATGGGCCTCTGGGCCGCGGATGGGCCTCTGGGCCGCGGATGGGCCTCTGGGCAGCCAGCACGAAGCGGCCAGGCCCCACAGAGAGCCACTGGCACACGGATTCTCGCGCTGGGCTGCTAGTATAGATGTAATTATTTCTAATCTGAATAATAACTGTGGGAGAAGATGTGGACAGACTGGCACTGTCCTCATTGCTGGCGGGAATGTGAGTCCATCAATCCCACTCCTGGGCACAAACCGGAGAAATGAAAACCCACGTCCACACAGAAACGTGTGTGTGAATGTTTGTGGCAGCACCACCCGACACAGCCAAAGGTGGAAACGACCCAAGTGTCCGGCTGCAGACGAACGGGCAAACAAATGGTGGGGTGTCCACAGAAACAGCCAGAAACAGCAATGGCATTGGGGTGGGCAGGAGGAGATCGACCAAAGACCTCCATGCATATATGCACAGCCATGGACACGGACATAGCGTGGTGAGGGCCTGGGGCAGGGGGCGGGGCTGGTTGGAGGGGAGTGGAGGGGGGAGCTGGGGGACATCTGTAATATTGCCAATAATAATACATTAATTTAAAAATAAAAAGCAATGGCGTGCTGGTGCATGCTGCACCTTGGGGCACCTCAGAAGCACTTGCTAAGTGAAAGGAAATTTTTAAATATGGAAATAGAGAACTGTATAGACACTAAAGGTGTACGGATCCTTTTCCACCTTGAAGTCCAGATCGGCAAATCCATAAAGACGGAAAGCAGGCCAGGCCACCGAGGAGGAGTGGGGGTTCGTGGCGAGTGGTGCCTCAGTGGTGGGGGACGAACCTTTCTGACACCGGGGGGGGGGGGGGGGTGTTTGAGCAGCACTGTGACCCACCGAACAGCACAAGTTAAACACGTTGACATGTTTAACTGCACGCTCTGTGAGTTTTACCTCCGTAAAGAGTCCACATGAACAGTAACTGGGTTGCTAGAGGGAAGAACAGAAAGAGAACAATGAAAAGCAGTCTGGTCCAGGGCACATGCCTGGGCTGTGGGCTCGTCCCAATGTGGGGCGTGCAGGAGGCAGTTGGTCAATGATTCTCTCTCCTCATCGATGTTTCTCTCTCTCTCCCTCTCCCTTCCTCTCTGGGGGGAAAAAAATTAATTAATTGTAGAATTTAGAAGGTGGGTACATGGCTCCTCCCTATACAGTTCTCTATTTCCATATTTAAAGATTTCCTCTGTCTTGTTCAGCTGGGTAAATTTACTGAAAATCATGACTGATATCATTAGAATGGGTGAATGCTATGGCTTATTATACCCAATCACCATGACAGTTATTCAACATGTTTTTCATCATAAAATGCTGGAGAAAAAGGCAAAAGACTGAGTAAAGAAGACGGGAATTTTTAAATGATGAGTAAGACTTCGAGAACACCCCAAAGGCTCGGAGTGGACGTTTCTCGGTGCCCCGTGGGTGGGTGCGTGTGCTGGAGGGATGCGGGGATCCTGTCTCCTATCTGTCCGCGTTTTTCACATCTTCCAGCAAAAGCACATTATTACACAACGGAAGAAAGTTAAAAAGTGAACATTCCGTTCCCATGTGGACTGCATCTTGCCAGTCCCCAGGGGATCCTTACAAACTAACAACGTGGGGGTGGATTTTTCAGTAGATACAAATCTTTGTGTTCGTTTTATTGCCCTCCCACCCAGGCCCAAACCTCCCTCCAGCTCTGTCACCTCCCCACCCCCTCAGCCCCACCCCCTTCTCTCAGACCAGAGTCCTGGTCCCCAGCTGGCCCGGGGACTCTGCCTGCTGTCCTCCTGCCACCCCCGGCGGGAGGCCCTGTCTGCCACGCCCACCCTGCCTCCGGCTCCCCCGGACTCTCCCCACCCTCCGTTCAGGCTTCCCTTGGCGCCAGGACCCCTTCTCACACCCCCTCTGGGGCCAGGCCCTGCGGGGCCAGCACCTGCCCCTCGGCTTCTATCACTTCCACAGCCCGTGAATGCCTCCCAACTGTCCCCCCTCAGTCCGTCTGACCCTCGGGCAGTCTGACCCTCAGTCCGTCTGACCCTCGGGCAGTCTGACCCTCAGTCCATCTGTTTGTGCCCAGTTTATCCTCCCCAACAGCTTTCACGGCGTCACCTCTTCCCCCGGGACTTTCCTCGGCTCCTCTGGGCTCCCCTGACCAGTGCAGCCTGAGCCGTCCGTCACCACCTCGCCCCCAGGCTGAGGGCAGAGCACTGGGCACTGGGGATGGGGCCAGAGGGATGCAGAATGGAGTTTGACATTCGTTCATCAGGATTCACTTAATTTTAAATCCAGATACTGACGCTTGATTCATTTATAGGAAAACACCCAGTATATCCAGAACAACGTGGGTAGTCAGTCTGTCTGTCAACTGCACATTTTATGAAATCTAAATGTCGATCACCTGTGCGGTGAATGTTAGCATCCGAATGGAGCTGTGCTCTAAGTGCAAATTATATATTGGATGCTGAAGATTTATTTATCTTTACATCTTGTGTAGAATGAATGGAAAAATATCCCATTCATGATTTTTATATGAATTGCATGTTAAATAAAATTTTTATTAAGTATAAGTGTACTTATTTCCTTTTATTTTTATTTTAATGTGGCTCTCAGAAAATGCTCACTGCCATCTATGGCTGGCGTTTTATTTCTTTCTTTTTTTTTTAATTGATTCTTTACAGAGAGGAAGAGAGAAGGATAGAGAGTTAGAAACATCGATCAGCTACCTCCTGCACACCCCCCACTGGGGATGTGCCCGCAACCAAGGTACATGCCCTTGACCGGAATCGAACCTGGGACCTTTCAGTCCCCAGGCCGACGCTCTATCCACTGAGCCAGACCGGTTTCAGCTGGCATTCTATTTCTAGAAAGAGGAGGAAGCAGAGGTAGCCGGGTGTCCACTCCGACACCCACCCTCATGGCCTCCTCCTTTGACCCGGGTCCCTCCTCCCGAGCACCTGCCAAGTGCACAACAGCATCGGTGACAGCTAAAAAGCTCCCAGAAATCCTGAGGCTGGAAAAATGGTCACAAACCAAGTGGCCCTCACAGGGAAAGCAGACACAAACCAGCCCCTCACAGGAAGGACCTCAGCCACCACTGGGCAGACCGATGGCGATCGCAGCTTCTCCGCATACACTGTTTCCTGATTCCCCAGACTCCTTCCCACGGCACACGCACATTGTAAACTGCTGTGCCGGGGGGGAAGGGGGGTGGGGCTGGGAGAGGACGGGGGGGCGGGGGGCTGAGAGAGGACTGGGGGGGGGGGAACTGGGAGAGGACAGGGGGAAGGGGACACAGGCAATACTTCCAACAACAAGGGATTTTTTAAAATCGTTGTGGGTGGAGGTTCTTGCTCTAACACCTCAGCCTGGCCTGAAGTTCTGCCCGCTCCCCTCCCGCCCATGTGGACGCCTCTCGGGCAGGGAGCTGGGTCACAGGAGCCGAGGAGCCTCCTGCCCTGCTCACGGGGCCAGGCCCAGGGCCTCTCTGGCCTCTCCACCGCCACAGCCAACGCTTTGCTGCTCGAGACTGTGGCGCAGGCCTGGTGCCAGCACCTCCCCACAGCCTGGACGTCCCCTCCCTGAGCCGTCACAGAGTCAGGCTGACCCGTCACACGGACGGGCACGCAGTCAGAGCAGGGCAGGTGCCTGGGCCACATGGATTTCTCGGCAATGGAGCGGAGATCTGAACCCAGGTCCATTGTGAACTCCAGGCCCTGGTTCCTGGCCGCCCTGCCATGTGCCTCCATGGAATCCTACTGCTCCCCATCACGGCTCCCGGTCCCCATCACGGCTCCCATCACGGCTCCCGGGTCCCATCACGGCTCCCGGGTCCCATCACGGCTCCCGGGTCCCATCACGGCTCCCGGGTCCCATCACGGCTCCCGGTCCCCATCACGGCTCCCGGGTCCCATCACGGCTCACTGGTCCCCATCACGGCTCCCGGCTCCCATCACGGCTCCCATCACGGCTCCCGGGTCCCATCACGGCTCCCGGGTCCCATCACGGCTCCCGGGTCCCATCACAGCTCCCGGGTCCCCATCACGGCTCACTGGTCCCCATCACGGCTCACTGCTCCCCATCACGGCTCCCGGCTCCCCATCACGGCTCCCTGGTCCCCATCACGGCTCCCGGGTCCCATCACGGCTCCCGGGTCCCCATCACGGCTCCCGGCTCCCCATCACGGCTCCCTGGTCCCCATCATGGCTCACTGCTCCCCATCACGGCTCCCGACTCCCCATCACGGCTCCCATCACGGCTCCCTGGTCCCCATCACGGCTCCCGGGTCCCATCACGGCTCCCGGGTCCCCATCACGGCTCCCGGCTCCCCATCACGGCTCCCGGGTCCCATCACGGCTCCCGGGTCCCCATCACGGCTCCCGGCTCCCCATCACGGCTCCCGGGTCCCCATCACGGCTCCCGGGTCCCCATCACGGCTCCCGGCTCCCCATCACGGCTCCCGGGTCCCCATCATGGCTCCCGGGTCCCATCACGGCTCCCGGGTCCCATCACGGCTCCCTGGTCCCCATCACGGCTCCCTGGTCCCCATCACGGCTCCCGGGTCCCATCACGGCTCCCTGGTCCCCATCACGGCTCCCTGGTCCCCATCACGGCTCCCGGGTCCCATCACGGCTCACTGCTCCCCATCACGGCTCCCATCACGGCTCCCAACATGGCTCCCGTGTCCCCATCATGGCTCACAGGGTCCCCATCACTAGTATGTCAGGGCCCAGCATGCCTCTCCGCCGAACCAGGCCACCCCCACACCCAGCCCAGCCCTCACACCGAGCAAGTGCTCACCGGTGACCCTCCTCCAGAGCTCCTCCGGCCCGGGACTCCCTCTCCCAGTGGGGACAACGGGGGGAGGGGGGACAGACGCAGAAGCAGTGTGCGCAGTGTGCAGTGTGTGCAGTGTGTGCCGTGTGTGCCGTGTGTGCCGTGTGTGCCGTGTGTGCGTGCAGTGTGTGCAGTGTGCCGTGTGTGCCGTGTGTGCGTGCAGTGTGTGCAGTGTGCCGTGTGTGCCGTGTGTGCAGTGTGTGCAGTGTGTGCCGTGTGTGCCGTGTGTGCCGTGTGTGCAGTGTGCAGGGACCATCTTTCCTGGCTCCTCCCCGCACTGCCCTCAGTCAGCACACACTGAGTACCCTCCCGCCTGCAGAGCCGAGGGCTGAGGGCAGGAATGGGGAAGGCGGAGACCGGCCCTCAAGACGTTGATAACCAGGAGGCCCTGCAGGTCAGATACAACCTCCGCAGCCTGGAGTGACCGCAGCACGGAGCTGTGGGCGGGCCGAGGGACGGCTCTGAGGGCGAACGGGCGGCCCGGTGGGTGGGGGCTGCGGAGAGGCAGGGTGGAGGAGGGCAGGCCCCTCCCCGTCCTTACCCGGAGGAGGCGGGCAGGGCTGCGGGCTGCAGGGCTCCTCCTCCGCAGGCCTCCGCAGCGCCAGGCTCTCGCAGTGGCCGGGTGGCCCGATGGCACACGCCACCTGCCGTCTCCGCGTGCCCGAGCCGCAGCTCTGGGAGCACTGGACCCGGGTGAGAGGAGGCACAGCGTGTGACAGAGAACACCGGGCGCAGGAGGGGCGCAGGGAGAGAGGGAGGGCGGGAAGGTGCTGGCAGTGCCTGTCAGACCCCAGGACAGGCATCCGTGCAGCCAGCACCGGAGACCAGGGACCAGGGACCAGGCTTGGGCGGAGGGATCGGGGCAGTGCTCACCGGACTCCAGGCGCCGACGTGCCAGGCCTGGTCCCCGCGGCGGGGGCAGTCGCCGCGCACACAGGGCTCGGTGAGGGGCGGCTGGGCCTCCGGGGAGCAGGCCTCGGCGGGCAGCAGGGAGCCCTCCTCGGCCCGGCAGGTGACGCTCCTCCTGCGGGTCCCCGAGCCGCAGCTGACGGAACACTGTGAGGCCCGGCGTCAGCGCAGCGTGTCCTCACCCCGAGGAGCCACGCCGGGTCACACAGCGGAAGCCTACTGCTCACAGGACCAGAGAGGCTGAGGCACTCCCCTGAGGCCACACAGCCTGAGCCACGCATGCCGACACCAGGCCCAGGTGCATTTTCCACCTCATTCCCTCATTCGACAAACGGGTGTCAGAGCCACGGCCAGCAGCCCCGGACTGCGAGGGCCCCGCCCTTGGCCCAGCCCCGCCCAGCGGCCCCTCCTGCCGAGGCAAAGCCTGGCCGCCCGGCCGGACCCGAGGAGGAGAGACTGGAGCAGGGGGCTGAGCACCTGCTCCTGGTCCCAGCTCTGGCCGCGGCTTCCGAGCCCACCCAGTGGGTGACTCGACTGGACCTGTTTCTGTGGCAAAGTACAAACCTCCCAGCCCTCCCAGCCCCAGACCAGCTGCTGCCTCCCGCCCTCCCTGCCGCCTAGCCTCACCTCTCCCCAGGGCCTCTCCCCTGCCCGCCCAGCCTCACCCCTCCCCAGGGCCCCTCCCCTCTCTGCCTCACCTCTCCCCAGGGCCCTCCCCTCCCGGCCTCACCTCTCCCCAGGGCCCCTCCCCTGCCGCCTAGCCTCACCTCTCCCCAGGGCCTCTCCCCTGCCCGGCCTCACCTCTCCCCAGGGCCTCTCCCCTGCCTGCCTCACCTCTCCCCAGGGCCCCTCCCCTCTCTGCCTCACCTCTCCCCAGGGCCCCTCCCCTCCCGGCCTCACCTCTCCCCAGGGCCTCTCCCCTGCCGCCCGGCCTCACCTCTCCCCAGGGCCCCTCCCCTGCCGCCCGGCCTCACCTCTCCCCAGGGCCTCTCCCCTGCCCGGCCTCACCTCTCCCCAGGGCCTCTCCCCTCTCTGCCTCACCTCTCCCCAGGGCCCCTCCCCTCTCTGCCTCACCTCTCCCCAGGGCCCCTCCCCTCCCGGCCTCACCTCTCCCCAGGGCCCCTCCCCTGCCGCCCGGCCTCACCTCTCCCCAGGGCCCCTCCCCTGCCGCCCGGCCTCACCTCTCCCCAGGGCCTCTCCCCTGCCCAGCCTCACCTCTCCCCAGGACCTCTCCCCTGCCGACCTCACCTCTCCCCAGGGCCCCTCCCCTGCCCGGCCTCACCTCTCCCCAGGGCCTCTCCCCTGCCGGCCTCACCTCTCCCCAGGCCCCTCCCCTGCCCGCCCGGCCTCACCTCTCCCCAGGGCCCCTCCCCTCCCGGCCTCACCTCTCCCCAGGGCCCTCCCCTCCCGGCCTCACCTCTCCCCAGGGCCCTCCCCTCCCGGCCTCACCTCTCCCCAGGGCCCCTCCCCTCCCGGCCTCACCTCTCCCCAGGGCCCCTCCCCTCCCGGCCTCACCTCTCCCCAGGGCCCTCCCCGCCCGGCCTCACCTCTCCCCAGGGCCCCTCCCCTCCCGGCCTCACCTCTCCTCAGGGCCCCGCCCGCCCGGCCTCACCTCTCCCCAGGGCCCTCCCCGCCCGGCCTCACCTCTCCCCAGGGCCCCTCCCCTCCCGGCCTCACCTCTCCCCAGGCCCCTCCCCTCCTGGCCTCACCTCTCCCCAGGGCCCCGCCCGCCAGGCGGCGCAGCGCTGCAGGCGGCAGGCCCGGGTGGCGGCGGGCTTCCCGGGCAGGCCCGCGCACTGGGCCTCCTCCACGGCCTCCTGGCCGCCGGCCCCGTCGGACCAGACGCAGTAGACGGAGCGGGACTGGGAGCCGCCTCCGCAGGAGGCCGAGCAGGGAGTCCAGGGCCCCGTCTTCCAGCTGGAGGGAGCAGGAGCAGGAGCGTGAGGCGGGCCGGCAGCGGGGCCGGAGCCCAGGCCCCAGGGGGCCGCCCTCACACCCAGGAGCCGACTGGAGGCCCCCGCCCGGCCTGTCCTCTGACCGTCCTGGCCGTGCAGCCGGGGCAGAGCGCTCGGCACACAGGCCACTCCCCGGCCCCCTCGCCACCCCCCACCTCTGCGTGCTGGCCCCGCACCGCGGAGCCGGGCTGCCTCCCTCCCAGCTTCCCTGTCCTCACCCACATCTCCCCGGGGCCACAGCCCTGCGGCAACTGTGCCTGCAGGTCACCCGTTCCCTCGGGGCCCGCAGGGGCCAGGCTCTGGGGTGCAGGGAAGAGGTGCTCTGTGCACGGACAAAGGCAGTGCAGCACCCTCGGGCCCTCTGCCCAGCCCCTGGCCGCCCTGGGCACCCGTGTGCCAAGCCCCCGCCGGCTCAGACAGACGGGGCCTCTGGTCCCCTCCCGGCCCCCCAGCCGCCAGCCTGGACGCCGGGCACTGTGCTCGCACTCAGGGAGGCCAGAGACGCCGGGGCCTGGTGCTCAGGCTCCTCCGCTGCCCTTGTGGGGAGCCCTGGGTCCCCCAACCTCTTTGCTCAACACCTCCAGCAGCCGAGGCGCCCCAATCCCTCCCACCCAGGTGTGTGGGCCTCACCGCTGGGTCTGCGGGCAGGGGTGCGGGCTGCAGGGGCGGCGGGCGGCCGGCCGGGGCTGGTGCTGGCACAGGTGGTCGGGGTAGACCTCGTTGTCGATGGTGCAGAACACGGGGCGGGTCTGGTGGCCTGCAGGGGCCCGCCGCGGTGGGAGCTGGTGAGGCCTCCCTCACCACACGCCCTCCCTGGGCCAGGCACCCGCCGGGCACCTCGACCAACCTCAGGCGCCCCCGGGGAAGGGCCAGGGTCATCATCTCCCATTTACAGATGAGGAAAACTGAGGCTCAGAGCTTTAGCTACGAGGGACCAATACCCACCCCCAGCCCCACCCCGACAGTGGCCATGGGCTCCAGGCTCCGCCTTACTGCCATGGAACCTTCTCCTAAGCCAGTGTTTCCCAAACTTTTGACATATGTGAACCCCTTTTACAATTTTCGTAACACCGAGTGCCCCTCGTCCTCATGAGAACGTAGAATTAGGCGCAGCTAAGCACGGTGCAGTGCATATCCCCATCGAACTCCCTGTGCATCGCGGACCCCCACCAAACTCTTCCCGTACCCCTGGGGGTGCGCGTCCCACACTTTGGGAAACACTGCCCTAAGGGATCTGGTTCTCCTAGCTCAGGTGGGGGCCCTCTGTGGAGCCTCTGTCCCCGGGGTTTCCCCCACGGTGACCCCAGAACCCGCAGATGTCTCAGGTGCTGTCCACCTCCCACCCTCCCCCCACGGGGCTGGAGCGGGAGGAGAGGGGCCGTCCGGGCCGCGGCCTCACCTCCGCCGCACTCAGCGCTGCAGTCGCTCCAGGAGCCGTGGCTCCAGCGGGAGCCGGGCTGGGGGGCGCCCAGGGGCAGGTGGTACTCGTAGCGCACGCCCGGGCCGGGCTCCTGGCTGATGAGCTGCGGGGGGGGGGGGGGGTCCTCCCTGAGGCCTGTGGCCCACGCCCCCCCTCACCTCACCCCCAGCCCTCCCGCCGGCCCGGGCCCCAGGGACCCCTCCCCGGAGGCCTCTCCCGCCCGCCCCGCTCACCTCGATGACCAGGGGCTCGGAGGTGGGGCCGCGGGCGAGGAGCCGCTCGGGCGCCCGGTCCCCCTCGGCGCCCCGCTCGTAGTGCAGGAGGGTGCTGGCCGCGGGCAGGGCGCGGGCGGCCTCCACGGTCCAGTGCCCGTTGAGGTAGTACTCGCCCCGGACGCTCTTCACCGCTGGGCAGGGCGAGCCCCCCACCGTCAGCTGCCGGGCCGCCAGCCCCCCGCCGGGCCCCGCCGCCCCGCGCCCCGCCGCCCCGCCGCCCCGCCGCCCCACACCCCCCCACACCCCACACCCTCCACACCCCACCCCACCCACACACACACACCCCCGCCGGGCCCCGCCCCCCCACCGCCCCGCCGCCCCACACCCCGCGCCCCCGTCCTCACCCAGGATGTTCCTGCTGGCGGCCGCCTCCTCGATGCGGATGCTGGTGGCCCCCGGGGGGACGATGAGGATCTGGTTGTAGCCTGGGGGAGCGGAGGGGGCACGCTGGCGCCCTCAGGCCACCGAGGGGCTGGCCCGGCGGGCACCACGCCCCCCGCTGCACCGAGGGGGTCAGGGCAGGGCGAGCAGGGGCCGCAGGGCTGGGCTGCCTCGGGGGGAGGGTCCCCAAAGAGGAAACAGCTTTGCAAAGGCCAGTGGAGGGCAGGCTGGCTCGGGCACCCAGACCTGCCGGAGCAGGCAGAGGGGAAGGGACGAGAGGGGGCACTGAGGCGGCAGCAGGACAGGATTACATGGGATGCTAGGGCAGAGGCGGGAACCATCGGGGGCCACGGGCTCCTGGGAGAGGGTTCGGCCTCACATGACCTGAGCCATGACCCCGGGCCTGTCAGGCACGACCTGAGCGCCCGGTCAGCGCTGTGAGCCGAGCAGCCCACGGGCGGGGAGGGCCCGGGCGGCGGACCGGGTCTCCCCTGTCCGGGGCCGTCTGGGGACCCACCTCTGCGGAGGTCACTGACGTCCAAGGTGCCGCTGACCGGGTAGCAGGCCGTGCCGTCGCCCCCGCACTGCAGGCACTTGTCCTCCTGCATGGTCGAGTCGAGCTTGTGGTCACAGCCCACAGCCTGAGGGCGGAGAGGGAGGGGAGTCACCCACACACCGGGACTCGAACCCGGGCCAGGGAGGAGCGGTGACGACAGTGGACCCAGAAACAGCACAGGCTGGGAGCGTGTGGGTCCGCGGATAGGTGGATCTTTTTCAATAAACAGACTGGGGATTTTGGGGGGATTTGCAACAACCGGAGAAGCCTCTCGGAGGAGCCACGAAGCTTAGAACTGCCGAGGGAGGGCTGAGCACACGTGGGTCCGGCCTGGGGCTGCCAATCCGCCTCTTCTGCCCGCTCGGCACCCAGCTCCCCTTCTAGGCACTTCCTCTGGGGACCCTCTCTCCCTCAGAGCTTGGGCAGAGCTCCCCACAGTGGGTCTGGGCAAATGGGTGGGCTGCAAGCCTCGCTCAGAGGATGGCTGAGGGGAGCCCCAAGTTAACACAAATCAGAGGCAGCCCAGGTCCCTGAAACCCCTGGGGATGGAACTCCTTTCCTGGGGAGGCCTCAGGCCGGGACAGCCGGGCCTGGAGCTGGTGGGGCCGTCAGTCCCCGAACCCCGGGGAAGGTCACAGGGCCTCGGTGACGAGAGGCGGCTGAGAGGCCGGTCGGGCTCACGAGGGCCCGGGCGCTGCGTGCAGGGAGCCCGGCGGGGCCGGACACTCACCCGGCAGGCGCCATCCACACAGACGTCCGGCCGGCCAGGCTCGCAGGGCGTCCCGTCCGCCACGGCCTCCCGGAGCGTGTAGTAGAAGCTCTCCCCCTTGGGGATGCAGGCCAGCTCACACTTGTTCGGGGCTGGGGAAGGCAAAGCGGGGAGTGGAGCCCCCAGGGACGCTCAGGCCTCGCCGAGCCTCCGCGGAGCACGGGCAGGGCCAGGAGCACACAAACGGGGGGTCGGGGGTGTTGGGGGGAGCCCTTGGAGCAGCCCCCCTAAGGGGCTCAGAGTCCCTCTCCCCTCCCAGGGAGAGGGGTGTTCTCCACCAAACTGCTGCGTCTCTGGGGCTCGAGTCTAAGGGAATCCCAGGACAAGGAAAAAACTAGACCCTCGAAGAGGTCCACCTCAGAATGACCTACCCTAACCCAAGTGCTAGCAATCAGGGACTCTCTGGAGAATGACCTATCTGTAGGATGTTATGCACATTAACAATTTTGTTAAAAGTTATAAAAACTTGCCTGGAGGGCATGGCTTAGTGGTTAAGCATCAACCTTTGAACCAGGAGGTCACGGTTTGATTCCTGGTCAGGGTACAGCCCAGATTGCAGGCTCCAATCCCCAGTAGGGGGCGAACAGGAGGCAGCTAATCAATCAGTGGTTCTCTCTCAGCATTGAAGTTTCTCTCTCTGTCTCTCTCCCCTCTCTCTCTCTCCCCCTTCCTCTATGAAATCAATAAAAATAAATATATTTAAAATGTATGAAGACTTGCCCTGACTGGGTGGCTCAGTAGGGACACTGTCCTGTACCCCGATGGGTTCAATTCCCAGTCAGGGCACAGACCTAGGTTGCAGGTTTGATCCCCCGTCAGGGTGCGTTCGAGAAGCAACCAGTCAATGTTTCTCTTACATTGATGTTTCTCGCTTACTCTCTCTCTAAAAATCAATAAAAAACATCCTCAGGTGAGGATTTTTTAAAAATGTATGAGGACTATACAGAAATGCAGGAAAATGCTTATCACAGAATGCAAAATGGTACCATGTCATAATTACAAATATGTCATCACATAAAGTGATGTGAAAGGGGCCAGAATGAGATGTTAGCAGTGACCCTAGAAAAGAGGTGGGGGTGGGGTCATTTTGTCTTGTTTTAATTTTTACGTTGCTCTAAATGTTTTACAACCAGCTAAAGAGCCCGGAGTGCTGATAGGATGGTCACAACCTCCACCACCAAGCAGGCACCCCTCTGTGGCCCTTCTAACCTTTCCTCTGTGCTTCTATAACAGGGACATATTGAAATCGTTCTCAGCACATTCCTCAGAACTCAGGAGGAGCCACACCCCAAAGGGCCGGACCCTGCAGGCGGACGCAGGCACACTCACCCGCGTAGTAGGGCAGCCACCGGGGCCGGCGGCCCTGGAAGTCGAGGCCGTCGAACTCCTCGCACTGCTCCGCCCGGAAGTCGCGGGCACCTGGGGGGCAGCTCTGCGGGCAACGGGGCCGGGAGGGAAGGTGGGGACCCCTGGGCTCTGCCGCCCACTGGTCCCGGGAGGCGGGGTCCGTCCCCCCAACGCCTGCTGCTTCGGGGAGGCGGAGTCTGGGGCTCCCCTGGGGGGGGGCTGCTACAGGGGGAGCCGTGGAGGCTGTCACTGGGCTGTCCCTGGGGGAGGAGGGGACCTCCCGCACCCGCTGGGCAGTGACAGGGGGCACCCGGGGCCTGGATGGGGGGGGGTGGTCTAGGAAGCTGGCCCTGCTCCCTGCGCGTGTACCTCAATGTGGCAAAGGCGGTGTCTGCGAGTGGGGCCCACGCAGCTGGAGCCCCCGTCTCTCCTGTGGACAAGAGCACCGGTAACCAACACCCAACCCTCCGGGGACTCCGGCCTCAGCGGGGCTCCTCTGAGGGCCAGAGAGGGCAGGTCCATGTGTGCGTGTGCGTGCGTGTGCCTGCGTGTGTGTGTGTGTGTGTGTGTGTGTGTGTGTGTGTTGGGAGGGGGGCGTGCACACACGCATCCCCTCCGTGCTAGCGGTGCACTGAGCCCTGGTTTGTATCTGGGCGGAGACAGCCCAGCCGTCCTGCAGTTTGACCACCTGGCGTGCTGCTGCCCCTGAAGGTGAACGTCCAGAGGAGCCCCGATGCTGCTCCTGGAGGTGAAACAGGGTATAACACCCCCCGCCCCCTGGGAGGCCATTCTGCCACTTAAGGGCACCAGGCACTTAGAACAGAACCTCACTTTCCTCTTCACACCGGCTCAGAAGTGACTGAAACCCACGGACAGACAAGGTGTCTCCGCCCCTTCTTCTGCGCCCACCCCGCTCCAGCACCTATGGGGCCCAGGGCACACAGTAGGTCTTAGGTCACGTGAAGGGCAGGATCTATAGGCGACAAAGGCTGGAGGCAGAGACACCGCGCAGGCGAGCACCGCGGACGGTTACTAACTGGCCGGGAGCTCACTGCCCCTGCCAGAGCCCCGGAGCGGGGAGGGCGGGGATGAAGCAGGAGGCCCCAGCGCCCCAGAATATAGCTGATGACGGAAGTCAAGCGGAAGCAGCAGGAAATGACTGAGTTCAAACACCCCATCCACGCTGCCCCCGCCAGCCCCCTACCTCTGCGAGTGGCAGGAGCGCTCCCTGAAGCTGATGCCCCCTCCGCAGGTCCAGCTGCAGGGGCTCCAGTCACCCCAGGGGCCCCAGACGTCACTCTGCCGCCTCAGCTTGGGAGCCTGGGGGGGGGGGGGCGGGGAGACGCGCCCAGGAGCCGGAGTTGGCACCTGCCGGGCACCCGGCACAGCCCCGTCAGCCAGCTTTCCCCAGGAGGAGCCGGAGCAGGTCTCTCATCTGTCACAGCAGCTGTCACCGCTGCCCCGGCTCCTTGCCGGCTCCGTGCTGGCGGCAGAGGACTGGCCCCTGGTGATGCTGCCCACCGGCCTGTGCAGAGTCTGGTTGGATAGGCACGGCGGCTGCAGACCGCCTGGCAGGGAGCCCTGGTCAGCCAAAAGGGTTTTCCCAAGAGGGAGGCCTCACAGGCGGGGAGGATGGCTTTCGGGCAGGTGCGCCCGCTTCACCGGGGCCTGGCGTGAACGGTCACCGCACGCCTCTTCCCGCTTCTGCCCTGGGCGGTGACCTCGCTTCTGGAAGGATCTGTGGTTCTGGCCCATTACACTACGTTCATCTACTAATCCTAGGAGGGGCTGGGGGAGAGGCGCTGGGCGGACTCCCAGGGGTCCCCCAGGAGCTGCCTTCCCCTCCTCCCGTTGTGAGAGAACCCGACTCTCCGCTGGGCACCAGGCTGGACCCGTCCGTTCCCCAGACTCCTGCAGCGAACGCGGCCGAGTTTGTCCTTCTCGTCGGTGGATGCAGTGCCGGGCAGCAGCCCCAGGCATCGCGAGAGACAGCTTGCACGGGCCTCTGTCCTCCCCCTGCTGCTTGGAACGTGGTTTGACAGCAGCCTGCTGCTCCATGAGGGAGCTCAGGAGCAGAGGCTTCCACCAGGGGAGCCAGGATAGAAGGGTCTCCGCGGTCTGGCTCCAGGGGCTCCAGTCCCCCCAGGTGAGGGAGGCCCCACACACCAGGGCTTCTGACCCCTGGGCAGTTAGTGGAGGAGGGGTCGCCTCTCTCTCGTTGAAGGGCCTGCCATTTGCGACTCCGAAACAAGAATCTATCCTCACAGACAGTTTCCCTCCAGGAAGACCTGACCCCCTGCAGCTGCGACCAGATGTCCACGTGCTACACACGTGTCCTCTCGTGTCCCCCTCAGAGCAGCCTGACGTCCGGGCACAGCGGTGAGGAGGCAGACGGCTGCCCAGTGTTTCTGAGGGAGAAGGTACCTGGCAGGGCCGGGCACTCTGTGAGCCTTGGCTGATTTCACGCACAGCCAGCCGGCGGGGGGCGGGGGAGGGGGCGGGGGGGGGGCGCCAGTATTCCCACAGGCATGGGCGAGGGAGCCATGCATCAACAAGTGGACGCAACAGCTTCGCACGGGCCTCTGTCCCACCCCCTCACCGGGGGAGCCCAGGGAGACGGCTGAGCCCCCAGGAGCTGGGCAGGCGAGGGCTGACCACCGCTGCCAGGAGGCAGAGGTGCGTGTCCTCTGTGCTGGAAGGGACTTTATTTTAGAGCAGCACCATCTACGAATCTCGGGGGGGCGGGAGAATCACTCCCAGTTTCCAGAGAAAGCACTCAAGGCCTAAT